>NC_081387.1:16999408-17235618 GCF_030684315.1 Stegostoma tigrinum | reverse complement strand
CAACTCACCCCCCACAACAAACCCCCCCAACCCACCCCCCAACAAACCCCCCCACAAACCCCCCCCAACCACCCCCCCACAAACCCCCCCCAACCACCCCCCACAAACCCCCCCCCAACCCACCCCCCACAAACCCCCCCCCAACCCACCCCCCACAAACCCCCCCCCAACCCACCCCCCACAAACCCCCCCCCAACCCACCCCCCACAAACCCCCCCCCAACCCACCCCCCACAAACCCCCCCCCAACCCACCCCCCACAAACCCCCCCCTAACCCACCCCCCACAAACCCCCCCCCAACAAACCCCCCCCAACCCACCCCCAACAACACCCCCCACCCCCCCACCAAACCCCCCCCCACCCCCCCAACAACCCCCCCACCCCCTCCAACAAACACCCCCCACGCCCCCAACCCACCCTCCCCCCAACCAACCCCCCCCCCCCCCCCACCCATGGAACTATCAATTCTGGATTTGGTGGTGTGTAATGAGGCAGACTTGATTAGGGAGGTTAAGGCAAAGGAGTCCCTCAGGGCAGTGACCATAACATGATAGAATTCACCCTCCAGTTTGAGAGAAACTGGAATCTGATGTAATCGTATTACAGTTGAGTAAACACAACTCCAAAGATGTGATAGAGGAACTGGCCAAAGTGGTTTGAAAGGACAGCCTAGCAGGGAAGATGATGGAGCAGCAATGGCAGGAGTTTCCAGGGGTAATTGGGGAGGCACAGCAGAAATACATCCTGAAGAAGAAGCAGCATACTGAAGGGGAGCATGAGGCAACCACGGCTGACAAGGTTAGTCAGGGACAGCATAAAAGGAAAACAAAAAACATGTGATGTTGCATACATTAGTAGGAAGCCAGAGGATTGGGAAGCCTTTCAAAACTAGCAGAGGACAACTAAAAAAAAATGGGGAAGAGGATGAAATATAAATGTCAGCTAGGTAGTAGCATAAAAGAATACTACAGAGTTTTTTTGATATCTAGAAGGTAAGAGAGAGGCAAAGTGGACATTGGATCACTGGAAAGTGAGACTGGAAAAGTAACAATGCAGAACAAAGAAATAATGTAGGAACTGAATAGGTACTTTGCATCAGTCTTCACAGTGGAACTTCACTAGTTGCACACCAGAACTTCAACAGAGTCGGAGCAGAAATCAACATAGTGGCCATCATTAAAGAGAAAGTGCAAGGGGACCTGGAAGGTCTGAATGTGGATAAATAACCTGAAACAGATGGAGTGTACTGCAGAGTTCTGAAGGAGATAGCTGAGGAAACTGTGCAGGAATTGATGGTGATCTTACAGGAATAACTGGAGTCAGGGAGGATCTCAGGGTTTAAAAAAATGGCTCATGTAACACCCTGTTTAGAAGGAAGGGAGGCAAAAGGCAGGAAACTATCGACCAGTTAGCCTCACCTCAGTCACCGGTAAGATTTTAGAGTCCATTACTAAGGATGAGATTGCAGAGTACTTGCAAGTGCATGGCAAAATAGGGCTGAGTCAGTGTAGCTTCATCAAGGGGAGGTCATGCCTGATAAATCCATTAGAATTCTTTGAGGAGATAATAAGTGGTACTCACTGCCACCGAAGGCTGTGCAGGCCAAGTCATTGAATATATTTAAGACAGAGGTAGACTCTTGATTAACAAGAGGATTGAGGGTTATGGGGAAAAGGCAAGGTACTATTCTTGGTCTCATGCATGTAACACACAGAACAGCTGGAAGTTTTGTTGAACAGGAGCCCGAAGGTAGCATTTATTTATTACGTTAGTGCCAGGAAGAGTAGGGCTGCACAAAAATATCTTTAGCTGATCCCCACCTTTTGAACATAAACTCATTCCCAAATGCTTCCAGCAGAAAATTGAGAAAGCTTTCTAAAAACTACAAGTATAACTAAAGTTTAATTCTTGTTTCTTGCTGCGATTTTCTGATTCATGTTAATTATCACGTATATAAAGAAACATAATTGATAAATTAAATCTGAATGTAAATCTGACAATTTAATATTTACCTATTGGAGAGTGCTAGAACTTGTGGTAAGAATCCCACATGGTCTTCTACGAGACTTCACGGAGGAATCCATGTCTGTGCTCTTGGCGATACTTTAATCTACTTACCCTCTGTGGAGAACGAGCGCTGGCGCAGGGGGAAGAGTGAGAGAGACAGAGCAGGGGAGAGCTAGCCCAATGCCGGGGACAGTGAGAGCGCACGGCGGGGGCAGATGGAGCTGAGCAGAGGAGATCGTACCCTTGTGGGGAGTGCGAGCCCAGCATGGCTAAGCATTTAGGAAGGAACGCAATGTCAAGCTTTATTTATTTATTTCTCTACTTCACAACCAAGTATCTTTGTACCCAAGATGCCACTGGGAATGGCGACATTGTACACTTTTCATTGTACGCCCTTATCTGTGGAGTTGAGTACAATGAGTTCTAACTCTAAAGAAGTACAAGGGTAAGAAGGGAATTGAAGGATATACTGATGAGGGTGAGATGAAGCATGGTGATGGGAGGTTTGTATAGAAAAGAAATGTGATCACACAGACTAGTTGACCCAAAGTCGGTGTCCATGCTGTGAATTATATTTAATTCTGTCTGACTGAAAGTCTGCAAGAATCCATGACTTGCTGATTAAATTTAAAATACAAAATGGAGTATGAGTTCAAGGAATATCAATTTTGTGATCATATGAAAATAAATATATTTATAATTCTGTCAGGGGATGCAAACATCACTTGAAAGGCTAGCATTCTAACTTGAAAAGGCAAGGTGGTGGTGAGTTGCCTTCTTGAACCACTGCAGTCCACATGCTGTAGACGCACCCACAGTACTGTTAGGTTGGCAGTTCAAGGTTTTTGGCCCAGAGACATGAAGCAATTGTTACAATTTCAAATCCAGATGGCATGTGGCTTGGATAAAACATGCAGGTGGTGGTGTTTCCATCTATTTGCAGCCCCGGTCCTTCTAGGTGATAGAGGTCCCATGTTAGGGTGGTGCTGTCTAAGAAGCCTTGGTGAATTTCTGCAGTGCACGGTGCACACTGCTGCCACTGTGCATTGTGCCTAAGCGAGTGAATGTTAAGATTTGCATGACGTGCCAACCAAGCAGGCTGCTTTGTCCAGAGTGATGTTTGAGCTTACGTGGAGTTGGAGCTGCATTCATTCAGGCAAGGGGAGGCTGTTCCATCACACTCCTGATCTATGCCTTGTAGATGTTGGATAGGCTTTGCAGAGTCAGCAGGGAGTTACTGAGGAATTAGATTACCTACAATGTGGAAACAGGCCCAACAAGTCCACACCGCCCCTTGAAGCATCCCACCCAGACCCATCCCCCTACAACCCACACACCCCTGAACACTACAGGCAATGGCCGATCCACATAGCCTACACATCTTTGGACTGTGGGAGGAAACCGGAGCACCAGTCAAAACAGCCACCTAAATATTCTAATTTCCAGCAATTAGCCCAAAGCTCTGTGTCCCTTGGTGTTGCAAGTGTTCAGTGAAGACTTATTTGCATTTACTACAATACCTTGGCTGTAGTTTAAACCCCTCCAAAATAGAGGCGCTCAAAACGAATGGAGAAGTTAATTCCACTGGCAGGAAGGTCGAATCAGACTTGAGGTAGCTGGCAAAGGAAACAGAATGGAGACAAGGAGAAAACTTTATTTAAAAAAATATAGAAAGGATTGCGATTTGGAACGCACTGCATGAAAGAAGGATCACTTACAATTTTGAAAAAGGTATTGGATTTGCTGGGCTACACAGAAGACAGGGATTAATTCGATGGCTGTTTTAAAGAAATGGCACAAGTTCTGGGAGGGGATGGTGGTGGGAGATGTGGCAGATAGCTTGACCCTTTGCTGTAAGATTTTCCTGACAGACAAATGTTTACATGGGGTGCAGGTGAACTGACATGCCCAAGGACAGAACTGAAATTTCTGTAACACCAGATAAAATCATACTGAAATCAATTACAGGACCACAGTTAATTGAAAATATGATGCACATAATATGACACTTGAAAAGTGACAATCAGTTAGAGTCCGAGAACTGAAAATGTGATGGGGATCTATGTGTGAAATGTGAAGGGTGATAGGAAACTTTAGGCACGTTATGCCATTTACAAAATTACATCATTTCAGTTCAAATTGCAGACTGCTGGTTCACCTCTTATCATCCCAACGCCTTCCTGTGCATCTGATTCACTGTGGTAACCAGATAGCAGTGGCTGCTTTGCGTTTCAAGCTTCTCCTGCAATCTGGATCTTGGGCTACCAGACTCAATACTTCTGGTCCGAAACTCAACCCACTCTGTGCTTGACTCTTTGACATCCAGTGCACTCCCTCTCAGCTCAGGCTTCACTCTAAACATTACCCACTCATGTAACTCTAAGCACTGGCCTGTAGCTCTGCCTGGCCAGGCAGGGCTGAAATGGCAGCAGTGAAAGTTGAGTACTCATGTTCCCAGCAGACTTGAAATTGCTTTGTTAAGTGGAGGGTCCAAAGATTTGGAGCATGAGCTGATTAGGCCTGAAATCTCGGCTCATCTGAAAGTTAAAGCTCAGATGTGAGATGAAGGGGAGGCCAAAGGAGCATCTACCAGCCATGGGGCTGGGTCAAGTATCCACCACAGCCAGGTCAGGAACAGGGCTCCAAGCCGGACTGAGTTAGCTCAAGGCCCCAAGAAAAACTGAAAGTGCAGCCCATTCCAAAATTGAGAAGTAATGATTTTTGAAGACTAAACATTGTAGAAGCACATTTCTCACCATCCAGACTTGGAAATATATTGTGGTTTTTCGATTTCAGTAGAACATCCTCCCTAACAGCATACACCAAATGGATTGCAATAGTTCAAGAAGGCAGCTCACCACCACCTTCTTAAGGAATGGGCAATAAATACTGGCCCGGCCAGAGACGTCCACTTCTCTTGAATAAATGAGAAACAAACTTACACAATTATTTCAACAATTCACCTGAAAGAGGGTGTTGTAAACACTTTCCCACAAAGAACAACATTACACAATTGAAAACTTGCACCTCAAAACAATTTTTTTTAATGTTTTTATCACAGGCAATAAGACCATAATTAAATTTATTTTTAAAAAACTTATACAAATCCAAGTTTGAATACTAAGGTATTACAACAAATCTAATATTTACTTTAAACGCAGGCAATTATACTGCTAGCTAAAAAGATTCATTTCTAGTTTCCCTACAATCTCATTTTCTTGTTTTCCAATTAGGCACTACTTAATGATCATTGAGTTACATATCATGTGTTAAAGGCTGGAAAACATGGCTCTCCCCACTCACATCAGACAATACTTTTAATGTTAATACACAACAATACTTGCAGGTCATCATGGCAGAATAGAAATGCAATGTACACACACTTAAGCACATACATGTACTTACATACACTGCCTGAAATTACACAGTGTAGAGCAATCATAAAGAAACAAAATAATGCTACACCAAGGGGAAATCAGCCAATGCCAACACAGGATCATGAGCAACATCAAGGAGGCAATAAAAACATTATCAGAGTCACATGGAAACAGTGGACAGTCACTATGCAATACTGTGACAGCAGTATTGCAGAGATAGTGGAGTGTCACTAGTAAAGCTGAGAGAACAGTATCAGTTGTGATAGTGGGCTATCACTACCAACACTGTGACAACATACAGTCACTATTGATGCTATTACAATGGTATCACATGGAGATAGTGGACAGCCACTGCTAGCACAGGAAGCAGTCAAAGAGTCATTACTAGCACAGTCATAAGTGGAATGTGGCCACCCACAAGGTTTGACCATGTCAAAACACCAAGTTTCTGCAGCCCCATTTGAAAAGCAAGCAACCCCTTTGCAAAGGATAAAGAAAACCTGATCTCCTGAATCTTCTATTTTTTGTGCCAGTCCATTTTGCTGAAAGAATGTATCCTTTGGATGGAAAACTATGCACTCAGGCACTCCCTCTCTCTCTATCACTAAAACGTCCCCCAGTGTTCAATTGGAGAAACAAGGTGCTCAATGACTAACTTCCAAAGGTGAACCCTTGAGGTCAGTGTTCATGTAGAACCACAGGAAGGGTATTTCACTTTGGAATACTGTATTTGATCACACCCATACTGGATGTGGGTTTATTTCAACCTGGCTCACAGACAGAGAGGCAGTAGGCACAAGTGGGAATCCCACAGGATCAGGTTGAATGGAAGTGTAAAATCGGGTTGCGAGGTGATTAAACATTGCAGCACCTGATCCTGCCACATTTCCCATGGGTTAAAATTGCCACAATAGGATTTCTACACAAGTACTGAATTGTGATCAGGAGTGGAAATCTCAGCTACCTTGCTATTGTCCACCTCAGACCAACGTGGCTAATTATGGCCCACAAACGCTGCTCCAGCACTGCACAGAGATCAAATCTGGGATCTTCCCAGTCAATATCGTTCCTACACCTGTTGGCAGAGCTAAAGTAACCCGAATAATTTATATGACGCAATTGCTGCAGGTCTTTCAGTGTGTAACTTGATAAGTACTCTAGTTACTGTCTAAACTTGCTCATGCATTATAATATAAAAGAAAACACATATAGGGACCTTACAAACTGTACAGTCATGGGCAAATACAATTTAACACACAGATATGAGGCGGCGCACCTTGAAAGGAAAACAGAAAAATTACGTACTTTGTAAATAAGAAATTGGATGAGGTAGAAGAGCAAAGGGATCTTAGGGACACAAGTGTGCAAAATAATTAAAAATACGTCTAAAGTAGCAGGGTTCGTTTCTAGAGGAATAGGTACAAAATAAATAAATTTTTGCGTGCATAAATCCCAGCAGCAGGCCAGGCAGCCTCTTGAACTTGCCTCCCCGGTTTAGTAAGATCAGAGCTGATCCACAAGATTAACTTTGCTTTCTTGCTTCACCCGTTGCCCATGCTCTATTACCCTCAATTCCAACAGAGTCATTCAGTCACCCCCAACCTTAAGTATCCAGAGATCTCTAGGGGTGTGGAGTAGAATTTCAGAGGATCATGATCTGCCGACTGGAGAAATATCTCTTCACTCCAGTTTTAAATCATTCATGCCTTATCCTGATGCTATACCCTTTTGGGCTTGAACCCTAGCGAAGGAATACAGCCTCCTGTGTCCAGCAGCTCCCTCTCAAACCTAATTTTATTCAATATGACGGGTCCTTACTCTTAACCCCACAAAGCATTACAGGCCTAAACTACCTAATCTCTCCTTATTAGGGCAATCCTGCTGGCCCAGGAATTACCTTAGTGAACCAACATTACTACAATGCCCCAAAGGAAAGCATATTGTTTTGTTTGTAGGGAGTTGAAATTGTTAAGTTATCCTGATGTGGTCTCACCAAAGCCATGCACAATTTCAACAGACTTTCTCCCATTAACAATAAAGACCAAACTATTATTTGCCTCAGACGAGGGAAGGAGTTGAGAAGGAGAATCCTTCCTGGTATCTTCAGCTGGTGTGGGAATTGAATCCAGGCTGTTGGTGTCATTCTGCATCACAAACCAACCAAGCTAACCAACCTCTTTGTATAAGTAACACTGGAGTAACATTCATGCCCATGAAGGGTAACAAGAGAAATCAACCACTTCTATGTCACTTTTAATAACAACTGAGAGTGACCATGCCCAGAATCTTAATTGAGCCAGGCTTCTGAAGAAACAAAATTAGAGACTGCTGGAAAAGCTCTGAGGAAGGGTCTCCAGACCCGAAACGTTAACTCTGATTTCTCTTCACAGGTGCTGCCAGACCTGCTGCGCTTTTCCAGCAATCTCTGTTTTGTTTCTGATTTGCAGCATCCACAGTTCTTTTGGTTATATTGGGCATGTGAAGACCTTAGCTACAGGAAAAGCTTAGAAGCAAGTATGTTGTCAAGGAGTATGGAGAGAAAGTGGAAAGATGAGAACCAGACATGATCATATTGAATGGTGGAGAAGGCTCAAATGGCCAAATGGAATACTCTTGCTCCTAGCTCATCTGCTTTGACATGACTCGCTTCCTGACTCTCCAAAGTCATCCTGCTTGGCTAAATAAATGCAACTCCAACTAAACCCAAGATGCTTGATACCATCCTGAACAAAAATGCCCACCCCCCAGTTTAAACATTCACTCCTTCCATCATTTTCACACAGTGGCAGCGGTGGCTATAATGTACAAGATGCACTATCGCAACTGAGGATCCTTTGACAGAATCTTCCGAAGTTGCAACCTCTACTATCTTGATGCACAAAGCCAGTAGACACCAGCGAACACTGCTACTACAACAGCTCCTCCAAGGAGAGCACTGTCCTTACATGGGAGCATATCACAGTTCCTTCATTGGAACTCGCTTCCTAACAGCACTGAATATTCCCACACCTCAAAGACTCTAGGGATTCAACACCACCTTCTCAAGGGCAATTAGGGATGAGCAACAAACACTGGCCTTACTGTGGTTAAAGAGGAAATTTCCAGGAGCATGCATCGCTGTACTCAGTCAACAAAGTCCTAGTGTTGCTACATCATCCATTGTGACTAACCCCATTCGTCCACAAGGCACATCCAGTGCTTTCAAACAGCAGTGCATCACCACTCTGAGTGGAGAAAAGTCATTCAGGTTGCCATGAGAAAAAGAGGCATCTATTAGGTCCCAATATCCAAGCCTTACAAATATTCAGATTCCTTTTTGAATGTTCAAAGCTACCATTATGACTGGCTCAAACTGAAAGAGAAATTTGGTTCTCAACAGATCCAAATACAAACAAGGGTCATGAAAGCCAGGCAGACCTGCCCAGAGATGCAGCAGTTTCCTAACAACAGGACAGGCAGGAGGATAGTTTTGATGCCCACTGGGAACGTTGCTTTAACCCATCCACAGCAGAAACACCTTTATCATGTGACTGGAATGTGCAGTGGTTAAGGGAGTTGGGGTGAATGGCACAAATGAATTTTAAAGAGAAAACAGATTTAGAACAAAGGTGGGAGAAAGGAATTCAATGAGATGAAGACAGTTGGGAAGAGGCTCACATAGGCCTAGATAGGTTGAGCCAGATGGCCTGTTTCTTTGCTGTGGATCTGAGGCAAACAGAAAATGCTTGATGAAACATGTCCGGACCTCGGACAGCAAACTCCCTGAAAACATGCCTACTTTGGACTTCCAGCAATAAACAGGACGCAAAAATGAAAAGTGTCCTAGTTAATGCTGGCATTTAGAGACAACTAATTCAGAATACTGCTCTGATTGAACATATGCTGAACATGAGAAAATAGGACAAGGAAAAGGACAATCCTTCAAGGGGCTTCTCTGTTATCCATCGTTGACACATTGACTAGGAGAGTGAAGAGGAGCAGTTACCTCAATTTGCTAGGCACAGGTTCTAAACAAGGCCAAGAGCACTTGGGTTCAGTTCCCAAATAGGTAGATTTGGGACCTGCCTCTTCGCCTGGGATGTGGTAGCTCAGATTTTGGCCAGTATAACATAGGATTAGATTCAGGCTTGGAGACTGGCCGTTGAAGCAGATTTGCCCAAGACTGTTCCAAAATGCCGGCAGGATTTCACGATGCTCAGAGGCAGGAGGAATTCCTCTATGTTACCTTCAAACTGCCCTTTTGCTGCTGAAATTCTCACTTTCAAATTCACAACTGTGAAACAGAGAGAAGCAAATACTTACATACAGAACTCTTCATGATCTCAAGAAGCCCCATGGTGAGGACCAAGTACTTAGCCACAAATCCAGCCACAAGTCTGCATACAGCAACTCCACACCAACCCCCCACCTCTCCAAACAACTAGCAATCTGATAATGACTTCATCTGTTTTGAAGTGATTTTAGAGGGAAAAAAATTGAGGCCCCAGGGAGAACCAGCTTTCACATCACTGAAATAGTGCCTCCTCCAATGACAGTAGGAGAGGCCTCAATTTCATCTGAAAGGGACACCTCCAACTGTGTAGCACTCCCTCATTACTACACTGGGAAGTCAGCTGACATCGGGTGCCTGAGAACCTGCGATGGGAGGCTTGAACCCAAACATTCTGACTCCGAGGTGAGAATGCTGGCTCAAAACTACATCATAGTTATATTCTACATTAACTCACACTATGGATTGTCTACTGTGGATTTATTTGGAAAAACCTGCCCCAAGGATATAAGCCACAGAAACATGCAGGAAGCAAATGACCTCGGATCATCAGCAGCTTGTTTAGCATATGATTAACTTCATGACATGATACTCCACATAAAAAGCATCTGAATATCAAGAGCAAATGGGCGTGGTATGGGGTGGCAGGATTCTTGATGTACAATACTGCACTGACGGTTGGCATTTGCCAACCACCTCCCTCTCACCCACAGGCAAACTTGGAACTTCCTGAATATCTCCACCTTTCGGATTTCCCCTGGAGGCTGCAGCAAGGGATACCAAACATGGTTATTGGGAGGTTCCGCATGGGGCAAATCTAAAGGATCCCCTCCTTGACTAGCAAGTGGCTGTCAATCCTAATGTTTTACTTCCATTTACCCCCTTCCAGCAGAAGTCACCACGACACATTTAAACTTCGAAGCTCATCCATGGAATCTTCCAACGTAAAATGTGGCCACTATTCCCTTGATGAGGGAGGAGGCATGCGTCAATGGTCTGGGGAAACTGCATTAAAATCACTCCCATTCTGTCAATCAGAAAAGTGAAAAGTGGTAGCACACTTGACGTTGTTCCAGGTTCAAGTCCCACTCTAGTTCTAAAGTACAAAAAGCCGAGGCTGGGAGCGAGCTGCACTATCAAAGGCACAGTCTTTTGGATGAGACATTAAACCAAGGGCATAATTTGCCCGCTTAGACAAATGTAGAAGCTCCAATGGCACGAATCTGAAGGGCAGCACGGCAGCTCGGTGGTTATCACTGATGCCTCACAGCACCAGGAACCTGGGTTCGATTCCAGCCTTGGGTTTACTGTCCATGTGCGTTAGCGCGCTCTCCCCATATCTGTGTGTGTGTTGGGTGGAGTGAGTATGCGCAATTGCCCATAGGGTTCAGGAATGTGCAGGCTACGTGGATTAGCCAATGGATATACAGGGTTACAGGGATAGGGTTGGAGTGGGTGGAATGTTCTTCAGAGGGTCAGTGTGACTCAACGGGCTGAATGGCCTGCTGACACACTGTAGGGACTCTATGACTATTCTAACCGCAGGGGAACTTTCCCTGTTGTCCTGATATGTATTTTTTCCTTAACAATTTACAAGAGTAGATTATCTGGTCATTATCTCAGTGCTGTTGGTGGAAACTTGCTGTGCACAAATTGGCTGCCCTATTTCATTTCAAATAAGAACTTCACTGACTTCAAAGTGCTTTGACACATCGGGTGGTCATGAAAAGGGATATGGCAGGGATTGGCGCCTTTTAAACTATGGTACAATTTATAATACAAATTTCAAAAATTTCCTAAGTAGTATTGATATTCTATCATGTTGCAACCTTGTACTGCCAGGTACAACAGGCAACAAGGGGAGTCAAGGTTATGTGCCATGCACAAAGCTGGGCTGGTGGATGACACTTTGGGTGCCGTTTTTAACCTCGCACTAAATTGCGGCAAGTTCTAACTCAAACAATCTGCCAGACCCTGTGGATTTCTCAATGATCTCAAAGGTCAAACACCCTTGCTGACTTATGGGAGCTCCTGTACTATGATCAACAAAAATGAAAAAGGGTCATTTGGGATGGCGCTTAAAACAGTGAAAGTTTGTTCGGAACATCAAGGAGTCAAGGGAACACTCCAAGTACCTCATCGGCCCAGCTCACCAGTCACCAGCTTTCCCACAAGTGGCAGAGTCAGTAGATCACGCTACAGGTCACCTGTCCCAATATTGTCTCGTGTGGCTCAGTGCCACATCTTGTCTGATAACTCTCTTCTGAAGCAATCCACAGCATTTCACTGGGTTAAAGCTAATATACAAGAGCGGATTGCTGTGGAGCTTCAAGTGTGGAAGTGAGTGGGGTTTGTGGGGCTGAGAACTGGTAAGAAAGTGGGATTAAATGCACCCTCCCCAAATTTCATTCTAAGAGGCAAACGCTGGTCCTCCCATCAATCGTCTCTGCTGTATGAGCTTCTGAGGAATCCAGTTTTCATGGACTAACAGCCAAAAACAGGCAATGAGCACACTCGCTACTTGAAGCCACACCAGCTCATGCGCAAACATGCCAACTGAAGGCTCCATCTTTTGAATGCCTCATGGGAGCTGCCAACAGTGTGAACAGCTAAGTGAAGCCTCTCCAGCCTGAAACTCAGGACAGCTTTTGGTCAGAGGGCACAGAATTGCAAAAATTAGCCAGCATACTTAATATGCTTAAACTGGTGACTGCAGAGATGGGATATAATTATTGCTCTCTACCAGCAAGCAATAAGCGAGGATGGAGGGACCCAGGGATGTTCTCTGGCCTTCATAATATTCTGGGGACCCACGTTCAAATCTCACCATGGCAGATGGTGGAATGTGAAATCAATTTTTAAAAACATATGGAATTAAAGTCTGATGATGACCATGTAACCAACGTCAATTACAGGAAAAACCCATCTGATTCACTAATGTCCCTTAGGGGCATAAGTTGCCATGCCTACATGTGACTCTCTACCACACAGCAATTTGGATGACTCTTAACTGTCCTCTGGGCAATAAACACTGGCCCAGCCAGCGATACCTACAATCCTGGGAATGAATTTAAAAACAAAATCAGTAAAATAAAAAATAAAAATTCCTTCAGCCCTTTTACGTGACACTACTCGGTTCAGGCATGGTGAAGACAGCCTTTGTGGTTGTTGATGATGCCGGGGATTGGCCACACAAAGACGACAGAAGAGTGAAACATCAGCACAACAACAGAAAGTGCTGGAGAAACCCAGCAGGTCTGGCAGCATCTGTAGATGTCAAAACAGAGTTAACAGTTCAAGTCTAGTGACCGTTCATCAAGCATCAACCCACACTCTTTGCTCAGACCAGGTGTGCTAGTGTCAGAGATAATGGGAACTGCAGATGCTGGAGATTCCAAGATAATAAAATGTGAGGCTGGATGAACACAGCAGGCCAAGCAGCATCTCAGATGAAGGGTCTAGGCCCGAAACGTCAGCTTTTGTGCTCCTGAGATGCTGCTTGGCCTGCTGTGTTCATCCAGCCTCACATTTTATTATCCAGGTGTGCTAGTGTTTGTTTTAGAAGGCAGATTAATTTTCTTGGAAAAAGAAGACTATCATGACCAAAACTATCCGTCGCCATTCAGAGACCACCCCTGTTATGCTAACCTTCAGATTACAAGATGATATAGACAGGCTAGTCAGATGGGTAGAACCATGGCAGATAAAATTTAATCCTGAAAAGCGTGAAGTGATGCATTTTGGAAGAACTCTCAAGCAAGGGGGTACACAATGAATGGTAGGACCCTGCTATTACAAATGATTGGAGAACCATTGGTGTACATGTGCAAAGATCTTTGAAGACAACAGAACAGGTCGACAAGATGGCTAAAATGGCACATAGCATATTTGCCTTTATTAGTAAAGGCACAGAATCCAAGAGTTGGAGGATTATGATGGAGCTGTACAGGACAGTGGTTAGGCGACAGCTGGAATACTGTGTGCGGTTCTAGTTCCCTGACCATACAAAGGATGTGATTGCTCTGGAGACGGTACTGATGAGATTCTCCAGAATGTCACTTGGACTGCAGCGATTCAGTTATGAAGAGAGACTAGGATAGGCTAGGGTTGTTTTCCTTAGAGCACAGAAGACTGACAGAGGAGCCTGCTGAGGTCTACAAATTATGGAGGGGCTGGATAGGGTCGATAAGAGTAAACATTTCTCCTTAGTTGAGGGGAATTACCTGGGACATAGATTTAAGGCAAGTATGGGTGGTTCAGAGGGGACTCAAGCAGAAAGTTTTGCACCCAGAGTGGAACTCACTGCTTGAGAGGGAGGTAAAGGCAGGAAAAATTACCATGTTTAAGTAGTACTTCGATGAACAATGAAACACCATACCACACAAGGCTATGGCTCAAGTGCTAGGAAAGGAGATTAGAGTAGAAAGGTGTTTGATGACTGGCACAGACTCAATGGGCCAAAGGTCCTCTTTCCAAGCTGTGATACATTATGACTCCAAGATCTTCTCCTGGTTAACTCAACAGCCTCTGTGCTCTCTCTCATAAACCTCTCTGCCTCCTTTACTCTTCAATCTGTGTCCCCTACCAGCAAGTTATTTTTCCCCCATCCCTATGCCAAACTTCCTTCGGCTTTCCAATCTCACCCTTCCATAATGACTTTTTTTGAAATCCCAGGCAAATAGAGCAAAAAGGCAGATCCCAAAGCAGTCCCCTCCTTTTACAGAAAGTCACTCAAAAGCAGCTGGGAATGGGGAACCTCTGAAAATCTCTCTTCCTTTTTCTTGGTAAGTTGCAACTCATGGTTTATGCTGAGGGCTGTCCTAGACTGTGCAGTTCGATTCCAGGCTGATCAACCAAAGGAAGCTGCACTTGAACTGCACAGGAGGAGGTGTATTGTGTACATTTCAACTGACTGAGCCAGGTACTAAAGGGTATGAGGCGAGTTTGGCACAACGGGAAATTACCTGACTACTCAATGCAATTTACCAGCACTGCAAAGTTGGCTTTTTATAACCTCCATAGGCTTTCCTACCCAACTTGTTTTCTGTTGCCAGAACAGTTCATGTCAATCTACTCTATCAAGGGAAAGTCAGAGGTCAAGTTAGTTCCTTGATCTTTGACATAAAGCATCTAGAGAGTTTACACAAAACACCCCACATCACAGTATCTATGTATGGCTCTCAGCTAACCTCTAGGTTCTTGGTTTTTGGTTCTGTTATTTTATCAAGAATGTAATTCAAAATAAATCAGTGAATGGCCAGAAAACAGGACTCCCTTAATTTGGCACCACGCTGTTGGAACCTCACTTCTCAAATAGCGTAACGTGAAGTCTCCAAGACGCTGCCAAAGAGCTAAACCAACAGACTTGGCACTGAGTTACATATCAGGGAGAGCGATGCTAATAACTTAGCCAACGAAGCCAACACTAAGGAACACCTCAAAGCAGGAAGGAGGGAATGTCACAGCTTGGCAACTGAAGATGCAGCCCTCAAGTCTGTCTCTTAAAAGCTCAAGCAGTCCACGTTATTCCCTGCTCTTCCACATAAATCTTAGCCTCTGGCATTAGCCAACCCATCAACCTTGTTAGCTCTTCTCTCTGCTGACCTAAAAGGTTTCAGGGTCATACTGATATTTTGTCGCCATAACCCAATGGTACACTGGCCATATGATCCAGCCAGAACAGCATACATCTGCCTTCTCCCTTCTGCTTCACCTCTTCGCTAAATTTTGCTCAACATCCGTTGATTCAACAGAATTCACACAATTCACAGCACCAGACGGTCCTTCCGGTGTTGCCTGTCCACTTCTCCGTATCGAACCGAACCAGGCACTCTATCTGGCCGGTTTTGGATGACCGAGGGTGCCTCATCCGATCTGACTTGACCTGCAATTCCAACCAATCTGCCTGCCTTTGCCCTTTCTGAATGACCAGCCTGCAGCTCGACTTCACACACCAAGATGCCAGGTTGTGATTAGGAAGAGTCAGCAGGTAGGTGGGGAGGGGTGGGAAGGGGTGTAGATGCTCTACCACTGAGGCCCTAGTCAATACGTCACAGAAATTTGCTAATCAACCCATTCAGAGACTTTGTTACACACCTCTGCAGCAGGGCAGGGGTCTGGAGGTGACTTGAATGCAGTGCCTTCTGGCTGAAGGGTAGAGACACTTTCCACACTGCACTGCAAAAGCCATTTGCAAACCAAGCGTGCCACTGGTCCCGTAGCAGGGACACGTCAGGAAATAGTGGCAGCAAAGAGCTACGTGAGAAACGCAGCCAAGATCCTGTAGAGACTCACTCACCTGATGGTTAAAAACGTGAGAAGGGAAACGGGCTGAGTGCTGACCGCTAGCTTGGGAAGAGGCTTGAGCCGGCTGGCGGGCAGGATGGTCAGGGAAGAGGAAGGGGTCAGGTGACCGGCCACTGGTTGTCTTCCTCCCCCACACTACCAACACCCCCTGACCCTACCTCACCGTGTCCCCCATCAATTGATGTCCGGGTTGGCAGTGGTCGCTCGTTGCAGCTTCTCGCACGCCGCCTTGTGCCGCAGGAAGCTGTCACGCCACATGAACTTCTTGCTGCAGACGTGGCACTCAAAGGGTTTAAGGCCGGTGTGGATCTTCATGTGCTCCACCAAGTGGTGCTTCATCTTGAACTTCTTGTTACAGATGGTGCAGCCAAAGGGCCGCAGGTTAAGGTGCATGTTGATGTGCCGGTCCCGCTGGCTCTTGTGGGTGAAGCTCTTGCCACAGTGGCAGGCGAACAGCTTGGCGCCAGGTCCCGGGCTGCCAGCTGCCGCCTGCACCGCGCCGTGGTGAGTGTCCCCCCGGGGGTGGTAGGTGGACAGCTGTCCGCCGGGGGCCTGGCCCGGGTAGGCTCGCGGCGCGCCCTCATCCAGCGGTTCATAGGCCAAGTCCTCGGACGAGCCACAGTAGTCGATCTGCTCGTCGAAAGCAGGCTCCTCAGCCCCCAGGAGCTCAGGCCCGGCCAGGGTGCACACGTCGCTGATGCTGAGCAGCTGCGGCTCGCTGCGCCGCCGGCCCGGCGCCTTCACAAAGTGTTGCTCGTCCTCCTCGCAGGTCAGCACCAGGTCTCCCTCGTCCGGCTTCTCCTTCTTGACGTGCACCCAGCGCTTGTGCGGCACGATGCCGGGCTGCACGCAGGCTGGCTGGGGCCACGGGCTGTCCGGCAAACCCCCTGCCGACACCTCGCCGCTGCCCGGGCCTCCCTGGTTACTGGTGACCTTCTGCTCCACCTCCTTAGCCTTGGCCGCCTCTTGGTCACCGTCCTCCACCTCCTCGTCCTCGTCCTCCTCGTCCTCCTCCACCACCTCCTCCTCCTCCTCTTCGTCCTCATCGTCGTCATCCTCCCCCTCCTCACGGGGGTCCGCCTTGGCCGGGGTCACCTCCCCGGCCTCGGGCCTGGCCTCCCGGGGGCTGAAGTAGTTGTTGCTGCTGCTGCTTGGGGACTGGTTGTCGGTGACACGGCACGGCCGCTGGCCGCTGGGGGCTGGGGCCTGACACTCCCTCAGCAGCTCGGTGCACTTGTCCACCACGTGCCACATCTGCAGGAAGCTGCCCACCGTCAGGTAGCTGACGATGTCGGCCGACGGCACGGCCAGGCGTCCGGCGTAGCACGACGCTAGGATGCCCTCGAAGGCCCGCGCGTCCATCACGCCCGGGAGCACCAGGCGGCTGGTATTGCGGAACAGCACCTGGTCATGGAAGTAGGGCGAGGAGGCCGCCAGCACTGCCCGGTGGGCCTTGAACACCTTGCCCTGCACGTGGATGGAGATGTCGCAGAACTTGCCCTCCAGCCGCTGCTGGTTCAGGCTCTCCAGGAGGTGGCTGCTGAAGTTGGGGAAGTCCACGTACAGCATGTTGCTCCCTGGATCCATGGCCGCTTCATTCCTGATTGTCAAGGGTTGGGGGGTTTGGAGACAAGGCAGGAGAAAGAGAAAGAAAGAGAGGGGGAGAGAGAGAGAGAATGAAAGGCATCAGAAGAAACGTATTTGCGTGGCAGGGTGAGGTCTGTCAACTTTAACACTCAGCATTCCCCAATAAGAATATGATTAGACTGGGGTGGGGGATGTAAAGCCAGTGTGGCCACCCCTGATCTTGTCAACTTTGCGCAGGTTAGGTTTAAAATTAAGCACAGCCCTCATTTCCAAGTAATTCTGTGAGGTCACAGCACACCCTTAATTCAACTCCATATTCCCCGTCCAACAAAGACAAAATCCAGCATCTCACCTCATGAAAGGTCCAACTAGACCCTTCTACCAACTACACCACCCCCTCATCTCCAAAGGCCACAACTCTTTTTGGGGTGGAAAGTTCCAGCTTCCCATGGCTCTCAAGCTTCCAGGCATCACCCCTCGATGGCCGAGTTTCTGACTTTTAAGTTCAACTCTCGTTCGTTCCGCTCTCCTTGCCTCCCCTCCCCTCTACCAGCACCTCCTATATTCCCTCGAACTTCACTTTGTGATATGTGACCTGTTGATTCACAGCTGCACACATCACACCTCACCCTCTGAAGCTACTCGAGCAAACTTCATTTTTAATCATTTTAAATATGTCCATTAGCTCTGCCTTCAATCATAGAACCCCTACAGTGTGGAAGCAGGTTATTGAGTCCATGTTGTCCCTCCGAAGAGCATCCCACCCAGGGCCCATCACTCCTCCTATCCTAACCCTGCATTTACCATGGCCAATCCATTTAGCCTGCACATCCCTGGACACTGAGGACAATTCAGCATGGCCAATTCACCTAAACTGCACAACGCTGGAGTGTGGGAGGAAACCGGACCACCTAGAGAAAACCCACACAGACACGGGCAAAATGCACAAACTCCACACAGGCAGTTACCCGAGGCTGAAATCAAACCCTGGCTGGACCCTGGCACTGTGAGGCAGCAGTGCTCACCCCTCAGCCACTGTGCCTGGCTGAACTCACGGGAATACAAGTCTTGTGTGCAGCCTGTCCTCATAATTCAAATTTCTTTGATTTTATATGGGAATAGAGATTCTAACTGTTCACCTAAGACCATAACAGCCTTCAGCAGGCAAATACTTGACACGTTTTTAAGAAATTCCCGCTGACCTATAGCTCGAAGCGCTAATTAATTTCAAATCAATGGATCAATGTTACCACTAGTGAGCAGCAACATCATCCCAAAAGCACATCAAACATTTCCTCAGCTAATATCACCTGTGATAACTACAGGCAGTTGCAGCTGGTTATCACAGCTAGTGCTGTGACAATTTATTAATGGTTGAGTTATAGGATTAGTAATCGGAGTACAACAGTAGAAATTATAAATTGAGACTGTAGCTTCTGTTTAAACCTAACTGAGTTGAGGTGTTACAGAGATAATACGAACTGCCGATACTGGAGAATCTGAGATAACACGGTGTGAAGCTGGATGAACATGGCAGGCCAAGCAGCATCAGAGGAGCAGGAAAGCTTGACGTTTCGGTCGGGACTCTTCTTCAGAAATGGGGGAGGGGAAGGGGATTCTGAAATAAATAGGTAGACGGGGGAGGCGGATAGAAGATGGATAAAGGAGAAGACAGGGTGAGAGGAGACAGGCAGGTCAAAGAGGCGAGGTGAGAGCCAGTGAAGGTGAATGCAGGTAGGGAATTACGGGGGGGAAATAGGTCAGTCCAGGGAGTACGTACAGGTCAGAGGGGCGGGATGAGATTAGTGGGTAAGGGATGTGGGTGGGGCTTGAGGTGGGAGGAATGGTTAGGGAGGCGGAGACTAGCTGGACTGGTTTTGGCATGTGGTCGGGGAGGGAAAATTTTGAAGCTTGCGAAGTCCACTTTGATACCCTTGGGTTGCAGAGTTCCCGAGCGAAATATGAGATGCTGTTCCTGCATCTTTCGCTGGCTTCATTGTGACATTGCAGGAGGCCCAGGACGGACATGTCGTCCAAGGACCCCCCCACTCCACACGACATTCACCTTCACTGGCTCTAACCCCGCCTCTTTGACCTGTCTGTCTCCTCTCACCCTATCTTCTCCTTTATCCATCTTCCATTCGCCTCCTCCGTCTCCCAATTTATTTCAGAATCCCCTTCCCCTCCCCCATTTCTGAAGAAGGGTCCCGACCCGAAACGTAAAGCTTTCCTGCTCCTCTGATGCTGCTTGGCCTGCTGTGTTCATCCAGCTTCACACCGTGTTATCTGAGTTGAGGTGCTGTTCACTAGTGACAGGCACCCAGAACTTGAGGCTTTATTCAAGTTGGTACAGAAAGAGTGCGCTTGGCAGGTCTGGAAACCCAAAAGGAAAATATTGTAAGAGATGCTTCAGTTTGGGAGATTTCCTATTCCCACTAACATAAACTATAAGGAAAATAAAGAAGAACTTGCATTTATCTAGTGCCTTTCACGATCCTGGAACATCCCAAATCACTTCACAGCCAACGGAGTATCTTTCAAAGAGGAGTTACTGCTGCGGTATAGGAAATGTAGCAGCCATTGTGTGTACAGCAAACACCTACAAAACAGCATCAAAACAACACAATCAGAACATTTGTTATTCACAACATAAGTTGACGGGTAAACATTGGCCAGGAACCCAGGGTGAAATTCGAAGCTGCAAAAGAACAGTTGCACAATTCTGAAACTTATTACCAAAATGGGATCTTTCAACAATTAACTTTACCCACAGACGATGAGACTGTCAGGTTTGCAGAGAGGTACTCAGAGCTAAGTAACCCAACAGTCTATGACAGCAATAAGCCACTGCTGATACAAATCAAGACCTGAAACAGAAAGAAAAACACCTTTCTACAATAGGAAAGAATATTGAAAGAAACACACAGCAACCTAGAAAATAACAGGCTAAATAAAAGATGTATCAGGGTTAGCGTCTATTCATGTACTAAAACTCATGACCACTGAACGTAATTACTGCATACCAATCTTCTTTGTATAAAACATTTGAGTTCCGCATTCAATTCCAGCTTGAAATAAATCCTTGGGTACCCACTATTTCTTAGATCATCTGAATCCCTCAATTAGATTCCAAATGTAACCACTCCCTGATATCCAGTATTCTATATACAAACCATCTGGACCCCTTGATTAGATTCCAGATATCAATTGTTCTCTACACAAACCATCTGAACACCTCGATTAAATTCCATCCTGTAACTTATTCCTATGTATCTGTGCATCATGTATCACGTGTACAAGTGTATATTTGTGTGTTAAGCATGTGTATGTGATAGTGCCCATATTTATTATGTGTGAATACATGTGTGTGCATATATGTAGGTGTGGGAGTATTATGCTGTACTTTGTGTGCTTGTGTGCGTATATACACATTTTTTTGTGTATATAAAATTTCTGTGTGGGTAAGAGTGCTTCTCTACTTGTGCAAGAGCAACTGTATATACATTATATGTCTAGGAACATGTCTCAGTGTCTGTGTATTTATTGTGTTTCTTTGTTAAGCGTGGGAATGATATGTTCTCATTGTATATGTATGTGCGCATGCACAGAATATACAAAATAGCAGCAAATGTAAATGTCCCATCAAACCTGATACATTCAAGGCTGACTTTGAACTTCTGCTCCCTCTTCCTAATTGCTCCTTGATTCCCTCAGAGACCACTGATACTAGGATGAGTGTTATAGGCTGGAATCTCATTGAGGGATTTGGTTTATACAGACGTACGCTGATATAGTGATTCTACTGATATAGTAAAATTCATACAGGTAATATCCACTGCCCTAACTAACTTCAATCGTCTTTGACATTTCATGAAAAAACTCAATCAAATTTGAGACGACCTCCCTGCACAAAGCTCTAATCCGTATATTGTCTTCCAAATGTAAGCAAATCCTGAACCTAAGAGTTTTCTCCAATAATTTGCCCATCACTGATTAAAGGCTCACTGGCCTATAACTTGCTGGATTATCCCTGTTGCCCTTCTCAACAAAGCAACAGCATTGACTATTCTCCATTGTTGAGACCTTGCCCTTGGCCAAAGAGAATCTAAAGATCTATTCCCTTGCCTCCTTCAGTATCCTGTGATTTATCCCATCAGGCCCTGGGGACTTACTAACCTTCATGTCTTTCAAGACACACAACACATCCTCTTTTTTAATATTGACATGCCCTAGCATATCAATGCATGCGTCCCTAATCTTACGATCATCCTGCTGAATACTGATGAGACATACTCATTAAGGACCTCATCCACTTCCTTTGGTTCTGTGCATAAATTCCCTCCTTTGTCCTTGAGTGGACCTACCGTTTCCCTAGCTACCTTCCCACTCCTAATATACGCGTAAAATGCCTTGGGATTCTCTTTAAATTCTACAACGGTTTGGTCATAGAAAACAGAGGGTAGTTGTGGAGAGGTTTTTTTTGACTGGCAGTCTGTGACCAGTGGTGTTCCGCGAGGATTAGTGATGGGACCTCCGTTGTTTGCAATATATATTAAATGATTTGGATGAAAACATAAGCAGAGTGATTAGCATGTTTGCAGATGACACGAAAATTGCTTAAGCTGCGGATAGTGAGGAAGGTTATCAAATGATTCGACAGGAAGCTTAGGCATAGCAATGTCAGATAGAATTTAATCTGAACAGCTGGGAGGTGATGCATTTTGGGGGGTCAAACACAACAGGAAAGACAGTAAGATCTGCAAGGTGTTCTGGGCCTCAAGACTCCCTGTTCCGAGTACAGCAACAACAATATCAATGCCTAGATCACCATGTCCCCACTCTGGGCACTGCCACTGCTAAGAATCCAAGCTCCGGGCGTACCACAGCCAGGAATCCTGCTCAGGGCAACAACATTGCCAAGAGTCCAGGTTCTGGAATAGCACAGCCAGGGGTATATGGAGAGATCTTGGGATGCAAGTCCATAGCTCCCTCAAAGTGGCAATACAAGTGGAAAAGGGTAGTAAAGAAGGCATAAGGCACGCTCGCCTTCATAGTCTGGGGCATTGAGTATAAAAGTTATCAAGTCATGTTGCAGCTGTGTATAATTTTAGTTTGGTCACATTTGGAGTTTTGTACACAGTTCTGGTTGCCACATTATAGGAAGAATGTGGAGGCTTTGGAGAGTGTACAAAGAGAGATTTTTCAGGATGTTGCCTGGATTGGAGTGCACTAAGGAGAGTCTGGACAAACTTGGATTGCTTTCATTCGAGCATCAGAAGTTGAGGGGCGACCTGATAAAAAGTATGTAAAATTATGAAAGGCAGTGGAAAAGGTGAGCAGTTGGAGAATTTTTCCCAGGAAGGAAATGTCAAATACTAAGGAGTACAGGTTTAAAGGTGAGATGGGGGAAATTCAAAGTAAATGTGTGGGGCAAGTTTTTTTTAAAACAGAAAAGGTGGTAGATGCCTGGACCACTGTCAGGGTAGGTGGTAGAAGCATTTACAATAACAATGTTTAAGGCTTTTAGATACCAAAACAGACAGGGGGAACATGGACTATATGCAGGCAGATTGGATTAGACATGGTCAACACAGGCATGCTGAGTCAAAGGGCCTGTTCATGTGCTGTATTGTTATATATTATATACATGCAAGTGTGCACATGCAGATACACACACACGTAATATGTACGTGTTACAAAGACACATGGATAGATGCATATTTGTGTTACTAAGACAGGGGTACAGATACACACACACACACACACACACACACACACACACACACACAGATTATATATGTCAAGTTTATAACACACAGGTATAGATGCTCATATGTTTACAAGATATCGTGTAGATACACACGCACTGGTATAAACGTTATTAAGACACAGGTGCAGATGTGGACATGCACTGATATAAGACAGTTACAGATGCACCGACATGTCAAAAGACAGGTACAGTATAGATGTTCACGCACATATTACATGTAATAGATGCACAAACACACTGATCTGTAAACACTCTCCCTCCCTGTTCAGGACTCTCAGGAGGATGTTATTCTGAACAAACCTCTCACGGTCCCAGGCGAAGCCTCTGCGGCTCCATCTTGGGTCAGTGTGTCTCCTCGGCGCAGGGTACCGTGCAGTGAGAGACTTGAGGGCCGAGCCGGGCCGGACGAGGCAGGCTGAGGCCTGTACAGACACCGAGGCCCCGGCGCTGGGTACTCACCGGCAGCAGGCTCCGGATCAGGCTCAGGCTCCAGCTGGCAGGTACCGCTGGGTGACGGGCAGCCCGAGGGCCAGAGCGGGCCCTGAAACAGACCAGGGAGGAGCTCGAAACCGACCGAGGGAGGGCCCTGAAGCAGCCCGTGGGTCGGCCCATTGAAAGGGGAGGGGCATGGGAAAGGGGGTGGGTCCTGGGGCAAGGGGTGGAGCCAGTTGGGGAGGGTGGGGCCAGTGGCGTGTTTGATTCCGGGGGAGGGGTGGGCCCAGCGACGGGGGCGGAGTCTGTCTGGGTTGTGAGACCGGAGAGGAGAAGTGGGGGCGGTGTGGAGGAGGGGCGCCGTAATAGGGGTGGGGCCTGTAGAAGGGGGTGGATCCCTGCGGGAGGTGGTCCTTCCCTGCGGGAGCGTCCGAGCCCGCGAAGGGGTGGGGCCGGAGGGAGCGGGTGGGGCCTGAGGTAGGGGGTGCGGCCTAAATGCGGGCAGTCGAGGGGCGGGGTCTGTGTGCGCCGTTTGTGGGGGTGGGACAGGAGGCTTGACCTTTGACTGGAGGCGGGACTATGGATGGAGTCATTGTCCAAGGAAGGGGAGTAGGTGCAGGGATAATGGGAACTGCAGATGCTGGAGATTCCAAGATAATAAAATGTGAGGCTGGATGAACACAGCAGGCCAAGCAGCATCTCAGGAGCACAAAAGCTGACGTTTCGGGCCTAGACCCTTCATCAGAGAGGGGGATGGGGGGAGGGAACTGGAATAAATAGGGAGAGAGGGGGAGGCGGACCGAAGATGGAGAGTAAAGAAGATAGGTGGAGAAGGTGTGGGTGGGGAGGTAGGGAGGGGATAGGTCAGTCCAGGGAAGACGGACAGGTCAAGGAGGTGGGATGAGGTTAGTAGGTAGCTGGGGGTGCGGCTTGGGGTGGGAGGAAGGGATGGGTGAGAGGAAGAACCGGTTAGGGAGGCAGAGACAGGTTGGACTGGTTTTGGGATGCAGTGGGTGGGGGGGAAGAGCTGGGCTGGTTGTGTGGTGCAGTGGGGGGAGGGGATGAACTGGGCTGGTTTAGGGATGCAGTGGGGGAAGGGGAGATTTTGAAACTGGTGAAGTCCACATTGATACCATATGGCTGCAGGGTTCCCAGGCGGAATATGAGTTGCTGTTCCTGCAACCTTCGGGTGGCATCATTGTGGCAGTGCAGGAGGCCCATGATGGACATGTCATCAAGAGAATGGGAGGGGGAGTGGAAATGGTTTGCGACTGGGAGGTGCAGTTGTTTGTTGCGAACTGAGCGGAGGTGTTCTGCAAAGCGGTCCCCAAGCCTCCGCTTGGTTTCCCCAATGTAGAGGAAGCCGCACCGGGTACAGTGGATGCAGTATACCACATTGGCAGATGTGCAGGTGAACCTCTGCTTAATGTGGAATGTCATCTTGGGGCCTGGGATGGGGGTGAGGGAGGAGGTGTGGGGACAAGTGTAGCATTTCCTGCGGTTGCAGGGGAAGGTGCCGGGTGTGGTGGGGTTGGAGGGCAGTGTGGAGCGAACAAGGGAGTCACGGAGAGAGTGGTCTCTCCGGAAAGCAGACAGGGGTGGGGATGGAAAAATGTCTTGGGTGGTGGGGTCGGATTGTAAATGGCGGAAGTGTCGGAGGATAATGCGTTGTATCCGGAGGTTGGTAGGGTGGTGTGTGAGAACGAGGGGGATCCTCTTGGGGCGGTTGTGGCGGGGGCGGGGTGTGAGGGATGTGTCGCGGGAGACGCGGTCAAGGGCGTTCTCAATCACCGTGGGGGGGAAGTTGCGGTCCTTAAAGAACTTGGACATCTGGGATGTGCGGGAGTGGAATGTCTTATCGTGGGAGCAGATGCGGCGGAGGCGGAGGAATTGGCCCCAAGATGACATTCCACATTAAGCAGAGGTTCACCTGCACATCTGCCAATGTGGTATACTGCATCCACTGTACCCGGTGCGGCTTCCTCTACATTGGGGAAACCAAGCGGAGGCTTGGGGACCGCTTTGCAGAACACCTCCGCTCAGTTCGCAACAAACAACTGCACCTCCCAGTCGCAAACCATTTCCACTCCCCCTCCCATTCTCTTGATGACATGTCCATCATGGGCCTCCTGCACTGCCACAATGATGCCACCCGAAGGTTGCAGGAACAGCAACTCATATTCCGCCTGGGAACCCTGCAGCCATATGGTATCAATGTGGACTTCACCAGTTTCAAAATCTCCCCTTCCCCCACTGCATCCCTAAACCAGCCCAGTTCATCCCCTCCCCCCACTGCACCACACAACCAGCCCAGCTCTTCCCCCCCACCCACTGCATCCCAAAACCAGTCCAACCTGTCTCTGCCTCCCTAACCGGTTCTTCCTCTCACCCATCCCTTCCTCCCACCCCAAGCCGCACCCCCAGCTACCTACTAACCTCATCCCACCTCCTTGACCTGTCCGTCTTCCCTGGACTGACCTATCCCCTCCCTACCTCCCCACCCACACCT
The DNA here is from genome assembly GCF_030684315.1 of Stegostoma tigrinum. Taxonomy (NCBI): domain Eukaryota; kingdom Metazoa; phylum Chordata; class Chondrichthyes; order Orectolobiformes; family Stegostomatidae; genus Stegostoma; species Stegostoma tigrinum. The sequence continues at coordinate 17,209,360 of NC_081387.1, read as the reverse complement.
TCTCCACCTATCTTCTTTACTCTCCATCTTCGGTCCGCCTCCCCCTCTCTCCCTATTTATTCCAGTTCCCTCCCCCCATCCCCCTCTCTGATGAAGGGTCTAGGCCCGAAACGTCAGCTTTTGTGCTCCTGAGATGCTGCTTGGCCTGCTGTGTTCATCCAGCCTCACATTTTATTATCAGGGGAGTAGGTGCAATGGGCGGTGTCTATAGTGCAAGGGGCGGGGACCCGTGGTTAGGGGCGGAGTCTATGTTGCAATGTGTGGTAATTGGGCGGGTCTACATGTTAGGGGCGGTGTTGGGACGGAGAGGCGGGGCTTGGTGTGGGAATTAGGGCAGAGTTGGATGAGAGATAGATCTTCGGAATATCACCGCGCAAAGTGTTAAATAGCTGGAATATAACACAGAAGGTAATACACAGAGTAATGAGCACCAGGAATTTTAAGCTCTTAGAAATTCAGTTCATTGATTAAGGAGCACCTGGCGTATCCATCATTCAGATGATTAAACATTCGAAGTGTTACAAATTCAAGAGCATCCACATCCAGAAGAGTAACCATCCATTATATTAAACACTTTGAATATTAAGCAACTGGAATATCAACACTAGTCGGATCAACACCAAGGTTATTCCACACAGGTTTTCAACATCAAACACCCGGCGGAATTATACATCCAGAGGATTATATACCCATAGTACATGACACCTCCAGCACTCAGCATCCTGTGTACTAATTACCTCGAGTATTTGCAAAGCGCCAAACAGCTGAGCTGCTCAGGATATTAAGATAACTCTGTAAGAAATAGGACAGTAACACGCAGCTCATTAAGTTTGCACTAACATTTAATGTAATTATTGCTAATGTTAGAAATTTGCTTTATGTTTAATGTTATTTGGAAGATGTAAGTTTTAAAGCTTTGTGAAAGATGGATTTATTTCAAATTGTGAGGAAATGCCTAGACTTGTTCCTTTAAAACAGATGATTGAAACTACTGCCTGTGTATGTTAACCTGTTATTGTGTCTTTGTGGAATAACTTCAGTTTTGATTCAAACTCATAATGTGTTAATTCAGAAATTTGGTTGATTCATTGCATTGTTTAAAATCTGATGTGGGTGAGGTCTTTGATTGGTCATCTTAATAACTAAAAAGGCTGGTTGTATTTTATCATCTTGTATCAAACTTGTATCAGAGATAATGGGAACTGCAGATGCTGGAGAATCTGAGATAACAAATTGTGGAGCTGGATGAACACAGCAGGCCAAGCAGCATCTTAGGAGCACAATAGCTGACGTTGAAGGGTCTTGGCCTGAAGCCCTTCAATTATCTGGGATTCTCCAGCATCTGCAGTTCCTATTATCTCTGATACAAGTTTAACCTCACTGCGAAGCCTCTTCCAGGGATGTCCAACTTGAAGAAGTTACCCTCCTCCCTCCGGACAAACCTGAGGGGATCTCTCTCCCACTGCAACCATCTTCGATCTGCCTCCCCCTCTCTCCCTATTTATTTCAGAACCCTCTCCCCATCCCCCTTTTCTGATTAAGGGTCTAGGTCCGAAACGTCAGCTTTTGTGCTCCTAAGATGCTGGTTGTATTTTATATTGTATTCCATGGAGTAGTGAGACGGGAGCAGCAATAGATTCCTACATCCTCATCAGAATATAAAAGCAGGGTACACAGCAGGATACTTAAAACAGTCAAGTTTAATTGGAAGTGGAATACTAATAATTGGAAATTGATAAAAGGAAATAGCAACATTTATTGTGTTTATATTAGAATGCCTTTAACAGTTTCTAACACTTTTCTGACCAAAGAAGATTTATCCTTAAATAACTTGCAAAGGATAACCAAGATTAGGCTAAATGAATTGGCTGGGAAATTGGGATTAGAGTTAACTTCGAGGCTATGAAAGTTAGCAAAATTAAGGTAATAGTGTAACATTTGAAGTTGAAAGAACAGCGATGCAAACCAGACAGAATCAATTGAGTTACCAAATATTCAAGTGCAGATGAAGTAGCTTGAAATACAAAAGGAAACGGGCATTTTTTTCAAATTAACTTGAAGAAAGAGAAAGAGCACTCCAGATGAAGAAAGAAAGCACTTCAGAGGGAGGTAAAACAAGAATAAGGTACATTTCAGAGGAAAATGTTAGAGGGGAGATAGCAGTTCAGGCAAAAGAAAGAATGAACACCAGCTTAAAAGGCTGGAACTAAAAAGAAAATGTGTCTGAATTCAGGATATATTCAGATAAAGAAAGATCTGAATCAAATCCAAGGTCCAATGGGACACTTAAATTTATGCAAGGCCAAAATTTATTGAAAGGGATGCTGAGGCATGTTTCAAATCTTCTGGAAAGAATGTTAAGCAGGTGAGACAGCAGAATAAACTTACACAGGTGTCGTTCCCTCCAAAAACCCTGGTCCACTCTTCCTGCACTCCACAACACTCCTCTAGCCATCGCCCCACAGCACCTTCCCCTGCAACCAGAGGAGGCGTGACACCAACCCATTTACTCCCTCCCTCCCCAGTATCCAAGAGCCCAAACATACCATTCAGGTGAAGCAACACTTCACCTGCACGTCACACAATCTAGTCCACTGCATTCGCAGCTCACAATGTGGTCTCCTCCCCATTACGGAAAGGAAGCATAGACTGGGTGACCACTTCGCAAAACATCTACATTCTGCCCACAAAAAAAGACCCTGAGCTTCCAGTTGCTTGCCACTTTAACCCTGTTCCCTGGCCGACATCTCTGTCTCAGGCATGCTTCAGCAGAGCTCAGCATAAGCTGGAAGATCAACACCTCATTTTCCACTTTGGGATTCCACAGCCTTCTGGACTTAATAATGAGTTCAATATTTAGGATTGAACTCTTCCATGTCCTAGCTCCTACCCCCACACGCCAGGGCTTATTATCAGATAGTCCACTGTTACACACAACCCATTGTTAGCCACTAACAGTCCCAATTAGTAGCTATTCAGCCTCTTAGCCAGATCATTACCTAGTTCTTTGTTTGTCTAATTGTTCAGCTCTCTCTTTGGGCTCTATCCCCAACTATCAGATACTCCTTACCCTCTACCCCCCAACCCTACTTTCTGCATATAAACCAACATTTTCCTAGCTGCCACCTGTTCTGTGGAAGGACACCGGACCTGAAACATTAACTCTGAATTCTGTTCACAGATGCAGAAAGACCTGCTGAGCTTTTCCCACAATTTCTGCTTTTGTTTCAGAATAAGACTAGGCTTTTCTCATGTAAAGCAAGCTGGTGGGTAGATTGTATGAAATTTATGGACTTCCCTCTGTGGTAGCTTCTATGTATTATGAGATGAAATATTCTTGGTGCATGCAAATTGATCCCTGAGGCTGACAGGCAGAAATTTCGGAATATCTTTAAGCAGCTTGGGCAGACCGGAGTAGAGTTTGGTAAGATAAAGCAGAATGCTGGCATTAAAAATAGATTCCAAATGAGAAGCTTAGGGAGGTAATCCTTCCAAAAGGAAGTAGAAATTCACTCCCTCCATTCGTATGAATTCACTTTTCTTTTCAAAAGAAATATTGAAACAGCAAGACAGGCAACTGAAATGGCTGACAATTATGAGCGCCACAAATTCCAACCTTTTTCCATTGTTACCACGAATCAAAGAAAAATAGAATGTGAGAAGATGAAAGGAAGGTGAATTCCCGGGGTTAACAAGGGACAGCTGGAAGCGCTGCAGAAATTCCTCCTCAGGCGAGCAAGTAAGGAAGTAATGTCTGAAAATGTAATTGTTTCTATTGCCATGGGGTGGGGCATTTAAGGTTTTGGAGTAGATCTGTAGCTCAGGTTGTGGGTGTTGAGGCTGGTTGGCTCGCTAAGCTGGCTTGTGGGTGTTGAGGTTGGTTGGCTCACCAAGCTGGCTTGTTGTTCTGCAGACGTTTCATTCCCCTGCTTGGTAACATCCTCAGTGCAGTCTATAATGAAGAGTCGGTGTGCTTTCCCACCTGGTTTTTATCGCAACAGACCTCAGAATTTAAAAACCGGGCAGGAAAACACACCAACGCTTTATCAGAAGCTGCACTTAGTATGATACCCAGCACGGTAACGAAGTGTCTGTGGAACAACAAACCAGCTCAGCGAGGTGGGACATGTGGCACCATTGTGGAAGTTACAGGTTAAATCAATGGGATCAATCAGAGTACATAAGGTCAGTGCAGTAACAAAGGTAAATTTTTACCCAACTCTTCACTTAGAGGACTGTGTTGATAGCATGGTAAAGGTTTAAAAAATATTCTTATCAGTTTGGGGGGGGTTGCCTTTTAAAGTAGAATTAAATAGTTAACCATTTTAGTTCTGTAAAGGTAATATTTTTAAGAGTTCAAAAAGACATTTATGAACAGTGTATTCAAACATCATTTACCAGAAAATGTGTGATTTAAGGCAAGTGACTTGTTAACTGATGAATCGTTTATAAAGTTCAACTTCTATGACATGTTTCAGCTCAGAAGTACGATTCAAATCAGCAGGAGGGAAGCCCAGGCTTTCAGAGTTGGAAAGAAGTCTTAAGTCTGTTTTAGCAGCTTAAACCAAACTTTTCTTGAAGTTCAGTTAGAAAATATCACGTAAGTAGCTAGTGTCAATATATCCGTGTATCTCAGGGAGTGGCAGTAACAGAGTGAATCACACTTGGTGAATGCATAGGAAGCTGCCAAAAGAAAATGCTTGAAATCTTTAAGAAATAAATGAAAGGGTTAAGATAAGAGTGATACTTAACAGAGGTTGACTGTGTAAAGTATACTGTTGGGAAAAAGGTTGAAGTTTCCTTTTTGTTGTTCATAGAATCATAGAATTCCAACAGTGTGGAAACAGGCCATTTAGCCCATCGTGTCCGTGCTGACCATCCAAACATCATCCTACTCAGAGCCACTCCTCTACCCTGTACCTGTGGCTAATCCACTTAGCCTGCATATCCCTGGACACTACGAGCAATTTACCATGGCCAGTCCACCTAAACCGAACATTTTGGACCATGGGAGGAAACCAGAGTACCTGGAGGAAATCCATGCAGACCTAGGGAGAATGTGCATGCACCCCACAGACAGTTGTCTGAGGGTGGAATCGAACCCTGACTATGAGGCAACTGTGCTAACCACTGAGCCAACCCCCAAAACTTTCCTCCTCTCACCTTGAATCTCTACAGTGTGGAGGTGGTCCATTTGACCCATCAAGTCCATACCAAACCTATAAAGAGCAATTCACCAAAATCCACCTCATCTCATCCCTGTAACACTGCATTTCTTGTGGCCTATCCATCCAACCTGCACATCTTTGGACTATGAGAGGAAACTGGAGCAAATCCACACTGAGACAGAGAGAATGTGCAAACTCCACACAGACAGTCACCTGAGGGTGGAATTGAACCCAGGTCCCTGGCACTATGAGGCAGTAGTGCTAACCACTGAGCCACCATGCCCTCTTTCTGTTAACAGTTTTCTAAATTGTCTTCTATAGATATATACCTTTTCTACAGCTTTGTTTTGTTTTCCTTTGTGTATTGAACTTGTGTTATTTTGCTTGTGAATGTGTTCAATTATGAACCACAACGATAATGTCATAACACTGATGAGAAGAGTGCCCTGGAAATTAAGTCCTGTGATTTTATGAGTTGTCATAAATGTGAAAAGGACCAATTTAATCAAGAAGGTAATTAATTTGCCTTACTGGAACAATAATCTACTAGAAAAGAAACTCACATTATATTATTATAACGCACAAGAAAACAAAAAAAAATTATTATGGCAAGTGTATCCTTTAATTAGTGGCAAAATGGATTAAATGCAAACAAATATTGTCCATTTGGCTTTTCAAGCCTGCTCTGCTATTCAGTAGGACCGTGGCCGAACTGATTTTAACCTTAGCTCCACATTCGTGCATACCCCCCAATAACCTTTCATCCTCTTAGTAATCAAGAATATATCTACCTCTGCCTTTAAAATATTTTAAAGTTCTGTACCTTGCCATAATAATTTTTTTTGTTTTCTCGTGCGTAATAATAATATAATGTGAGTTTCTTTTCTATTAGATTATTGTTCCAGTAAGGCAAATTAATTCTGTACCCACTGCCTTTAGAAAAAGGGAATTTCAAGACTCATGGTATTCCCTCATGGCTGCTTTAAATGGATGACTTCTTATTTTATAACTACTTCTAGATTCTTGTAAACATCTCATTATTTGATAATTTGGTAGCTGTTCAGTTGGGCCTAGGCCTTTTGCTTGAGCCAGCAGTTTTTCTTTCAGAGTCTTTCGGTACTGGTTTTCATCCATTCAACTCAAAAGCTCTGGTGTCAGCTTGTCACACAAGTATCAATTCCAGCTTCGCAAAGTTACACAGTTTTTGGTAACCAATGAATGATCACCACAATTTTGCTTCATGTTGTAAAATTAAAACAAGTTTTTCTTGCAACACAACAGTCCTAACTTCCATCCTTCAGTTTATATCTTCAAAATAAAAGTATAAGAACTAACCACAAAAATAACATGGCTCACAAATAAGACAAACTGATTTGCAAAAATATTACGGTAAATATTGGCAATGAGGAACAAATTCTGTGCGTTAACAGTCCACACCATAAGGTTGGAGTAGGGTAGCTTCCTCACAGTTGTTTTGTGGTTTTTACTGAATGATGTCTCACATCAGGTGTCATTCTGAGATCTGACTTATCTAGAATTCAGCTGGGGTTATTACAATTGGTGGTGAAATAGGGCTTCTGAGTCTGCAGCTTTCTGTTGCATCCACTTTTTGTTTCTTTTCTTTTTGTTTTAATCTATTCTATTGTTTTTGTGCACTTCTATTTTGCTTTACTTACTTCTTGGTGAAGAGCTCGGTTGTAACGACGACACTGCAAGTGGACCCAGCAGTGCAAATTCGAGTGGGCCCAGGAATATGGACATATGTAGGCCCAGCAGCACAAACTCAAATAGGCCCAACAGAGTGGACTCAAGTTGGCCCAACCGTGCGGGCTTGAGTAGGCCCAACAGAGTGGACTCAACAGCACGGAAATGGAATAGGCCCGGCAGCGCCAGCTCATGTTGGCCCAGCAACGCAGACTCGAGTAGGCCCAATAAGGCAGACTTGAATAGGCCCAGTAGACCGGACTCGTGGCTGTGGCATCAGAGGTGAGTTCTAGTTCCTGGCAATATCTGTGTCCAGTGCAGACTGATGGAGATAATGGTGGAGGCAAGTTTGGGCCCAGTATGAGACCCGGTGGCATCAGCAGTGGCTGCATCAGCAAGGTGGGTCTGAAGAGGACTCAAGGTGGCAGCGGAGTCAAGTTTGGGCTGGTTCAGTACCCTGCATTGGTGAGGTCCAGCGAAGACACGTCGTGGTGATCGCAGCAAAGTGTGGTGACTTTTGTTCCAGCAGTAGCGGCGCGGTGAAGGGAACTCGTGCCTGGCCACCAGGCCCGTGGCCCATGATGGAGCACTTAACAAAGGGGACTGTAAAGCGTGACACTTCCTTTATTTCTTCATTTTGCTGCCTTTGTATTTTGTTTTGGTTTATCTTTCTGTGTTTTAATATGGTCCCGAAGAGTGGCAACCCTACATAACACTTCTCACTGTATTTTGTAACAAGCTACATGTGACAATAAATAAATCAAATCAAATCAATTTCCACACAGAGAAGACTGGAGAGAGACTCTGTCAAAGGCATGCAAATCATTCTGCATGGAAGTCAGACAGGATGTGAAAGCCATGAAGATGCTGATTATTTTCCTTATCATCAGAAGAGCAAATAAAAACAGTTTTAAAAAATCATTAAGACTTATCAACAAATTTTGCGGTCGCAGTGAGTTGGAGTTGGTCATTGATGTCAAAGTTCAGGGTTGACACAGTCAAAGATGTTGATAGAACGATGGAAAAGGAAGAAATTGTCCTGGCAGGTAGACTAAGAAGCAGAGAGGTTGTTTAATTATATGTAAAAAGAAAGAAGGATCTGTAAAAATTTAGCAACTGAAATAAAATGGGGTAAAATGTGAGGCTGTTAAAAAGGAAGAAACATGGAATATTGTTTAAACTGTGAGGCGATAGAATGAGGTGGTATGGAGACAGTCCTTGCACCTAACCATGATACGTTAACATGCAGGTACAGATTAAGGAAATAGGTAAAGTCGCTATAATCCTAGCTAGTATGAAGACCCTTATGGCAAGAAGCATTGATTATGATAGGAGGGAAGTCTGGTTGCAATAGTACAGGGCTTGGTGAGACCTCATTTAAAGTCATGCATGCAGTATGGTCCTCTTAAGGAAGGATACACTCATCCCCAGGCACTATATACCTGAGAGGTTTCACTCTGTGCCTAACCCAGAACTGAACAGAGACAGGATTGTTTTCACAAGATAGGGGTTAATTATTCAGGCACACACCAGTGACAGGAATCTTTCTCGCACATTTGAAACTTGATATCTGTCAAAGATTTGCAATTTCCTCTTGTTAGTGTGTACTTAGAAAGTTATCATCCTACACATGAGCGGGGAGCATGGGTGTAATGAATGTAGAAATGTATTCTGTTGTTCAGTACATTTCTTGCACATGTCATTCATCCTGATAAACACTGGGAGTGTATATGAATGTCAATTAGTTGTAAGTTTTTCCTTTCAGGATAAGCTTGAAAAGTCACTGAGTTTCCTGCAGCAACAAATGGAAGAGGTCTTTCGTAGTCAGAATGAAGAAGAAACAAACATGATCCAGCTCAAGGTAAGATTCTGCACTGTGATCCTCAGCCATGAACATGTGAACCTGGAGCTCCTCATTTCTAACCAGTAAGAGAATGGCAATTAAAGACCGGTTGGTAACAGCGACCAACCTCAGCTGCATTGTGTCCATCCACATTTGAATCTCATCTGAGACAAAAGTAGAAGCAGATAAGATGCATTGTACAGAAATGCATTGGCCCATGTTCCCCATTAGCCCCTGTCATTACCTTTCTAACCTTGTTTGTATTTTCAACTGTTGTCTCTTCCTTCACCTGCTGGTTTCCCCCTAAATACATCTAAGCTGGTCAGATTAATCGTTCTGTACACCAATTCCTGAATGAAGAAATTCCATTTGGATTTGATTGTGGCTATCTCAAGCTCCTGCTTCTGGGAGCCCACAAGTGGAGTATCCATCTCCTCATCAATCCCATCCAGCCTCTTTAGGATCTTAAAGACCTCAGTTAGATCCCCTTCAACATTTCCCTTTCTAGAAGGAAAGAACCCCAAACCTATTCAGTCTTTCCTCAGGAATATTAACTCTGCAGGTCTGGTATCACTTTGCCCTTATAGTCAGCGTGTGGTGGTGGGACTGTGGAGGTTCAAGAGGAATACACAATATCTCCACTTTCTTAAGAAACGCAAGCTTAGATTGTTCTACTCAGACAGAGTTGGTGAGGGAAAACAGGATAGAATCGGACCCAGCCCGTTTGGAGGAACAAAGCCTCGTCACTCAGAGGCAACTTATTACCCTCAGGTTTTAAAACTGGGTAAAAGTGGCTTCTTAGATGACAATTATTGAAGGTAAATACAGACTGGTGGAGGTGGACAACCCTGGGCAAAATGACAGATTGGATTGAAATCAAGAATTTTACACCGTCGGGATATCCCAAAGTCATTAGTGTGGCCAAGTGTCAGCCAATAGCCTCGGTTAAATGTATCTTCAGAGAGATAGCAATGTATTTACCCATCAGTAATATGCTGGTGTCAACCATCTCTTTTACCCAAGTCCTGGTGTGGGATTTGAACCCACAGCCTTTAATTAAACACCAATCCGGCCAAACCAAAGCAGATGGATACAGCCAGGTGAAAACATGCAATACAGGTTTCAAACAGGTTAGATGTATCATAGCGACAACGGAGGGGATCCAGTGTGGTAGCGATTATGTTGTTTAGCAAGTCACCGTGGGATTTGGAATTGAAATCAAGTCAACACAAGTTCACATCACATAGTAGCTGCTTAAGAATTTTAAGAAATAGTCTGTAAATGTTGCTTACAGACTTCAGACTGTCATAAAATAAATTTCATTCACGCATGTTCTTTGGGGATGCAAACCTTCACTATCTGGGTCAATAGGTCACTCCAGTCCAGTGGCCCAGATCATTACAATCCATTCATTTGTGACTTAACAAACCGATCAGTCACACCAAACTTTGGTTTTAAAAGATGGACAATCACAGGGCAACTAAGGGTTGACTCTAAATGCTGCCCTTTCTGCTGAATGCCATTTCCCAAGAATAAATTTGGAAGAAGCTGGCTTGCACTGATGATAGATCCAACTATGAATAGGTGCCAAACACTGTAGCTTTATAAAGTCCAATGAAGGTTATCAGGTTGGGACTCTGCTCTTTGGAGTTCAGAGGAATGACAGGTGATACCATTGAAACGTATAGTGTCCTTAATGGGCTTGACAGGGTAAATGCTGAAAGGATGTTTCCCGTCATTGGAGGGCATAGTGTCAGAATAATGGGGTGCTTATTTAACACTGAGATGAGGAGGAATTTCTTCTCTCATAGAAGAGCCACAAAGAGAGCTGCTGTGACTGTCATCCCCATCTTTATACTCAACTCCCTTTGAAAGAAAGGCCAACATTCTGTTTCCTACAGTGCCTATCCACCATTGCCAAATCCATTTTAGTTGGAGAATGGCAGGGATGGAGGAAACGGTAATTGATCTTGCTAGGTCACTTCAGGACGGCTGGAATTGGCTGAGCCGCTCACCGATTGGATCTGCTGCTCTATTGGAGGGTCACATTTGTTCATGTGCTGAGCAACGTGTGGGCTTACAGGAAGAGCATACATGCCTGCCACCCTTCCAGTATCCCACCCACCCTGCAGAGTCAGACAATCCATCTTCTTTGCCTAATGTTGGGTGATGATTGTATGCCCAGCACCTCCATATCCTCACACTCCATCCTTGTGCCCCACCTAATAGGCCATGCAACCTGCCATTAAATCTTGCAATAACAAAACAGTACCTGTTAGTCCATTGGTGGAATAGAACTTGAGTATAACTGAAGAAAAATAGATTTCATAGAAGGTTTCTAGCTTGCTCGCATCAGGACAGTTTGCATGAATACCAATTCAAGGAGGAGAGCAACACTTATGCTGCATGAGACGACAGTGCTGATTGGTTGTCAATCTGATTGGTAGAATCGTCGCCATGGAGAACGCATTATCTTCAGTAATTGAGGGCACTTCACCGGCCTGGCAAACTAATTCCAACCCCTCCTTTCTTATCCTTCCACCCTGCATTCATTCATCACCTGCATTCATTCATGCCCAGTGGGAGAAAACTTCTTTGAGGTTTTGAGGGGTGGAGTAAGGGTTTCATTACTTGTCTTTTAAATTTTTTTCATTTCTCAGTGGTTCAAAATATTGGTGATAGGCTTTAAAAAGGCCAATAACAGAATATTCAATGACACTCCAACTGGTGATCAAGGAAACTTTCTGATTGGCTGGGAAGGCAATGCACCTGAAGGATGGGCCAACGGCAGGAGTGGATGATGGGGATGGGGTTATGTGTGTGCTTCTAGAAGAGAAGGCCAGTGTGGTTTAAGGTCAAAGGTTATATGATGAAATCTCCAATTGGCTCGAGATGTCCAGCACCAACCTAGGGGGGAGGTGGAGTGGTAATGTCACTGCATTAATAATGTAGATGGACCAGGATAATTCCCTGGGACCGTGGGTTCAAATCCCACCATCACCACAATGGATTTGAAAATAAAAGCTTGGCTCTGTAATGGTGACTATTATTGGGCTGTTGTAAAAACCCATCTAATTTGGCTTTGGCAAAGGGAATCTGCTATCTTTAGTGAAGTCCAGTCCCATGGAGGATTGAAACAACAAGACAGGTCTCATTTAATGGAGATTCTAAAAGCATGCTGAACACCAGCTGTACCAAGAGAGTTTGTACCCCTGGCACAAGAGATGATTCCACCCTCTTCACTTTGACAATGGAGGCACCCATTGGTCAATGGATGGGTAATGCTATATGGGTAATATTATATTTCAGAATAATGGGGTGCTTATTTAACACTGAGATGAGGAGGAATTTCTTCTCTCATAGAAGAGCCACAAAGAGAGCTGCTGTGACTGTCATCCCCATCTTTATACTCAACTCCCTTTGAAAGAAAGGCCAACATTCTGTTTCCTACAGTGCCTATCCACCATTGCCAAATCCATTTTAGTTGGAGAATGGCAGGGATGGAGGAAACATTAGGCAAAGAAGATGGATTGTCTGACTCTGCAGGGTGGGTGGGATACTGAAATATAATATTATCTTAGTAGGGGAGGCAGGGGTGGTGAATGTTATGTGGGCAGGGTTTGATATCTTTCAAACACTCCGACCTGCATGTGAGTTCAGTGCTCACATTCTCAAGGGTTCCAGTCACGGCCTCTGAGCCTCTTCTGCCATTCCTCCAGAATGTCCTGAACGTTTTCCCATTGTAATTTTGATTGAAGATTGGGATAAATATTTGCCCCTCCCAAAAGCATGTTGCAGCCCTGATAACATTTTGAAAACATTGCATCAAATCAGCATTTCATATCCCCTTTTTTATTTCTGCCAATTTCAGTGCTTAGGTGCATTGGGCGGTTTTGATAGCAAATTTTTTTTTTAAAACTCTATTTATAGGATGCAGTTATCAATGGTTGAGCTGACGTTTATTTCCCATCTCTAATTGCCCTTGAAATTGAAAGGCTTTCTAAACCACTTTAGAGGGCAGTTAAGAGTCATCCAAGTTGCTCTGGGCCTGGAGTCACATGCAGTCCAGAAAGGGCATTAGTGAACCAGACGGGGATTTTAATGACACTCAATACATAGTCACCATTAGACAAGCTCTAATTCAGACTTTTAAATTCTCTTTTAAAAAATTTATTGTGTGAAATATTTCGAAATTGCACCATCTGAGGTGATAAACCTGTGTCCTCAGAATAGCAGGACTCTGCATTCCTAATCTAGCAACATTACCACAATATCACCTCTTCCCCCTGCTCCTTAAAGGCTTGTTTTACATCAGAGTTTCCAGTTGGAAAACTAAAATTTGCACAAGTGGACCATTTGTGTGTTTGCAAGTATGTGTCTGTTTGTCTGTGTGCGTGTGTGTGTGTGTGTGTGTGTGTGTGCGCGTGTGCTTGCTCATGCATTTGTGTGCATGTGTGCGCGCGCATGTGTGTTTATGTAAGGTGTACGCAAGTAGGTGGACACTGAAATATAATGCACGTGTGCGTGTCAGCATGTGATTGTCCAAGAATGTGTATATGGGTGTGTGAATGTGTGCGTGCGTGAGTGCACACCTACCTGTATTCTTTTAACAGTGTGCCTGAAGTATGCAAGAAAAATGTAGATTATGAGGAAGATGTTGTGTACATAGTCTGGGAATGTGTGTGTGCATGAGCAAGCTATATGTATCAGCATGCAACCATGTTTCTGAAGATCCTCTCAAGCATATTGTCTAATGTTATTGAGCTTGAATGTAAGTAAAACTTTCACCTTTCAGCCTGCACCCTCAGCATGGATACCTGTGTAAGTGGACGATGCAGAGAATACATTCGGTCTATACGTATCCCACAGTATTTCAGACACATGAGCTAGATGTTCATCATGTCCCGTATAAACTTGCATGAGACCTCTCTTCAAATGCACATCAGAGTCAGACTGATGGAGCAGCTCCAATCTCTTATTTGTTGAAGTCATTCTCCCTGATACCAAGGGATGCCATTAATGGAATTGGTGACATGGGGAATGTAGAGAAGTGTCCCTACTAAGCCCGTTTGAGTGGTTTTTCTTCAGGAGTAATCTGGTTTCAACAAGTTTCTTCAATGACGATGGATGAGATCCCAGATGGAAATCTGCTGAATGAGACATACTGGTCCGACGATTCCTGTACACCTCAGCCTGAGTTTGAATACATTTCTTGTGGTATTGGTTTGGGCTGAATGGGCTTCCTCTGGGCGTGATCAAGTTAAACTGTTTCCTGTAGGATTGGACTGGCTTGGAGATTAACAAGGTGTAGAGCTGGATGAACACAGCAGGCCAAGCAGCACCACAGGAGCAGGAAAGAACAGGTTTCCTGTGGATTGGACCAGTTTGAAAAAGTTTCCTGTAGGATTGGACTGGCTTGAACAGGTTTCCTGTAGGATTGGACCGGCTTGAACAGGTTTCCTGTAGGATTGAATTAGTTTGAGCAGGTTTCCTGTAGGATTGGACTGGCTTGAACAGGTTTCCTGTAGGATTGAATTAGTTTGAACAGGTTTCCTGTAGGATTGGACTGGCTTGAACAGGTTTCCTGTAGGATTGAATTAGTTTGAACAGGTTTCCTGTAGGATTGGATGAGATCAATGGGTTTGGACAAGTTTCTCTTTGGGATTAGACTAGTTTGAACAGGTTTTGGTGAAATTGGATGGGTTTGGACAGGTTCCCCTGTGGGACTGGTCATGTTTGGACCAGTTCCCAGTGTGTTTTGAACAGATTTCAAATGAGAGTGATTGGCAGAACTTAGCATGACGGGTTGATACAGTACATCTTGAATGAGAATGAGGTAATGTTTGTGCAGGGACACCAGGAGCTCCTGGCAGTATAAGATCATCCTGATGGTGAAATAAAAGCAGCATTTCCAGGGAGGGGTGGGATGGGGAGAGGGAGCTCTTTGAGTCTTGGTGCTACAGTGCACTGTGGGGGGTCTTGACACATCTCTCACAGACCTTGCCAAAAAAAGAGCCATCTCAACATCCCACCTGTTCAGTTTTATTTACCAATAGTGGGTGATGTGTAAGACTCTCCTTCTGCCTTTTCCTACAGGATGAGTGGCACAATGGCTCAGCGGTTAGCACTGCTGCCTCACAGCGCCAGGGACCTGGGTTCAATTCCACCCTCATGTGGCTGTCTGTGTGGAGTTTGCACATTCTCCCCATGTCTGCGTGGGTTTCCTCCGGGTTCTCCAGTTTCCTTCCACAGTCCAAAGAAATGCAGGTTAGGCGGATTGGCCATGCTAAATTGCTCCCAGGATGTGCAGGCTTG
Source organism: Stegostoma tigrinum (assembly GCF_030684315.1). Taxonomy (NCBI): domain Eukaryota; kingdom Metazoa; phylum Chordata; class Chondrichthyes; order Orectolobiformes; family Stegostomatidae; genus Stegostoma; species Stegostoma tigrinum. Next base: position 17,194,330 of record NC_081387.1, on the reverse strand, counting down.
GTGGGTTAACCATGTTAAATGTGGTGTTATGGGGATAGAGTGGGGGTTCTGGGTGAGATGCTCTTCAGGGGGCTGGTGCAGACCTGATGGGCTGAATGCCAGTTTCCCCACTGTAGAGATTCTATGATTCCGACAGCATATGAAGCTAAAACACTCCCCTGTGATAGTCTGACCTAATTGGAGTTGTTTTGTGTTAATTGGATAGCAGTAATTTCACCTGATGTACTTTGGTTTGGGCTGGCTTCATTGAAACTTATGGGATACTGAGAGACTGAGCAGACAAGGGGAAGACGTTTCCATTGGTAGGAGAAACCGAGATCTGAGGACACAGCCTCAGAGTGAAGCAATGACCCTCTAGAACCAAGATGAGGGGGAATTTCTGTGGTGAATCTGTGCAACTAATTGCCACAGAAGACTGTGGAAACCAAATTGTTGAGCTTATTTAAGACAGAGATAACCCTTGATTGGTAACAGGGTCAAGGTTTATGGGGAGAAAGCAGGAGAATGGAGTTGAAAAATAGATCAGCCAATAATGGTGGGACATACTCAGTGGGCTGAATAGCCTAATCCTGCTCTTACATCTTATGGTTTTATGGCTTAGTTTTATTCAGAGCAGTTGATTTTGAGTGCCCTGAATTTGGCATTAGTTTATTAGCATTGTTAGAATTGGATGCAATTTAGATTGGGCTGGCTCAGAATCACTTCAATAAGTTGGTGCTTGAACTATTTATTGTTTGGTTGAGAGTGAAAGGAGAAAAGCCAAAACATCTCAGTAGTTTGCTTCTGCCCCTTACCAGCTGGTGTATCTTATTGTGAGTGGATGTCAAATTCCATATTAGTGGGTGTTGAGCATTGTCTCAACATCATTCTTGGTATCAGTTGAGACATGAATAAATATCAGGTCATTCCATGTTACTGGTGTCTGATCATTTAAACAGAAAAAAAAATGAATGTAGAGAGAGGCAATTGTTCTGATCACTCTGATCTGAACTTTAGTACATTTTCTGTTTAACCATCAACTTATAGACCATCCTCAGCACTTAGTACATCACCAGTGGCTACTATATTAAAGTGTGTGGCTATATCTGTAAAGTACATCTGTGTAAGGTTTAATTTTAACTTGCACGCACAAGGTAGAGTGTTATGCGGTTTAAGGGCTGATATCTGGAAGGTTGGCCTATTTGGCCTTTTCACCATGCATTTTGATATGGTGGCCATTCACAGTTGTAGAGCATTCAAATGTATGGCCTTTCCACTGAATTCATGTCACTACATTAGGTTCAACAACACAGAGGGCGACATACAGTCAGAGGCAGTATTCTACCTTCTATTTAACTCAGATGGGAGACACGTGATTGACTTTGATATCCAGTTCTTCTCTCTTTCACTCAGTCTTTCCATTATTTCTGTCCCACTCCCACTATTTTCTCTCTCTCCTTCTCTACCCCCTACATTCTCTTTCCCCATCATCTACCCTTTTGTGCTCTCTCACGTATCTCACTCTCATTTGCCCCTCTCTCTTTCCATTTCTTCACAATCTCTCTCCGTTCCTTTACTCTTTTTATTTTCCTTCTCTGTCTGCCTCTCTCCTCTCTCTCTTTCGCCCATTCTCCCTTTCTGCTCTTTGTCACTCTCTTTCTCCATCCCCAACCATCCTTCCCTGTCACTCTCTCTTCATGTCTCTCACTCTCCCCCTCTCTCAGATTCTTTCCATGTCTCTTCTATCTCTCTCATTTTATTCACTCCTCTTCTTTCCCTTCTCCATTTACCTCTTTCCATCTCTACGCCCGCTCCCTCTTTCAGCCCCTTGTCTCTCAGCTGTCAGTGAAATGAAAGGCAGCCCATCCCCACTGGCAGTGTGTCGTTCTTCTATTATATATGGGTGGCTCTGACAAAACATAGATGTTAAAGGTTAATCACGGTAACTGAGATGTCGTTTGATGTCCAGTGGAAACGGGCCTGGGATCAGATGCCTGGGTGCATTCGCCACACAAATATAATACTTCAAGACAGTTCCTCACTTTGTCCAGCTACCTCACTCTCAGCAGCGCAATCAATTTAACCCTGAAGCAACTGAAGGGCTCTTCTATCTTTGATGGTTATGAATCATGTCTCATCTTGCTCTGTGGACGAATCTCTACTGTGATACTACCAAAGATAGAGGGTGACTTTCCAAATTCCCCACCCTTCCCCAAGATTACACCACATCCTTGGATATGATTCAGTAGCAGCCATAAGGTCTTCACCTAAACAGACAATCTTCATGTCCAGTGGGAGGTCTGCTGGCAGTTTGCAGTCATGCCTAACTCTAGGCCTGAAGCTCCACATTCATGTCTCACTTCAGGAAATGGTGGCCACAGGTGGTTTGTCAAAATGTACTCAATGGTCCATCAAGCCTCCTGGTATGCCAATACAGGCGGTGAGTTTCCTTGTTGGCTAAAATGGGGTAAAAGCCAATGACTTACCGTAAAAATGTGCCAACCTCATTCCCTGTCAGGTTCCTACACATCCTCTCACCAACTTGACAACTGAGTAACATCGGCCAGGATGGACCTTGCTTCTGGACCAAACCCTGCTGAATGGACAGGGAAATTGGGCAAGTGCTTCTCCCTCATGATCCACACTCGTCAACAAGCAACTTCCTGTCATTGTTCCAGCTGGATAATCCCATACCGCACCACCAATTCCTCCACTCCTAATTTCTCCCAGATTGGGATTGGTCAGCATGGAAAGCAACACCCACATTATGAGATCAGAGTGAGAGACACGGGGCGGGGGTAGGGAACAGAACATCTGATTATTTTCCCTGTTGAACATTAGTTAGTGGTTAATTAGTGGTAGTGTGACAGTACAGATTGCATCAAATAAAAGATGGTAAGACAAAGGGATTCTCCTGACCATCTTGAGGATTAACGAGGAGAAAGATCCCTTCAGGCTGCTAAAGGGCGAACCCCTCAGACGTTAAGGTGGCCTGGTTGTTTGCTCTGAATTAATTAGGTCTTTGGCTTTAACAGAAAATGGCGGAGAGCCTGGAGCAGAACATTGCGGCTGAGTTCACCACATTGCACCAATTCCTCAATGATGAAGAGGAGCTGATGAAAGGGAAGCTGAAGGAGGATGTAGAGAGACTGACCAGGCTACTCAGGGAGAACCTGCAAAGAATTACTGAGAAGCGGGCATCCATTGAATGCACCATCCTCGAAATTCAGCAAAGGCTCAATGTCCAGGAGACAGCCTTCCTCACGGTAAGAAGCTCTGTTGGCAGAGTCTTCCCAGACAGCAATGTCTACCACAGCTCCTTCAAAGTTGCGAGGTCACAATTCTGGAACAAATTAGCATTATGTAACAATGCTATCCCCCTTACCCAACAGCACTGTGTAATTAATCCCGAACTGCACTATGTAATTAATCCCTAAAAAACTGTGTAATCAGCCCCGTAAGAGCACTGTGTAATTATCCCCTAACAGCACTGTGTAATTATCCCCTAATAAATCTATATAATTATCCCCTAACAGATCTGTATAATTATCCCCTGACAGATCTATATAATTATCCCTTAACAGATCTGTATAAATATCCCCTAACAGCACTGTGTAATTACTCCCGAACAGATCTGTGAAACAACCCTTAACAACACTGTACAATTATCCCCTAACAGCACTGTGTAATTATCACCGAATAGCACTGTGTAATTATCCCCTAACAGATCTGTATAATTATCCCCAAACAGCACTGTGTAATTATCCGCTAACAGCACTGTGTAATTATCACCTAACAGTACTGTGTAATTATCCCCTAACAGATCTGTATAATTATCCCCTAACAGCACTGTGTAATTATCCCCTAACAGCACTGTGTAATTATTCCCTAACAGATCTGTACAATTATCCCCTAACAGATCTGTATAATTAACCCCTAACAGCATTGTGTAATTAACCCCTAACAGCACTGTGTAATTATCCCCTAACACACTGTGTAATTATCCCCCAACAGCATTGTGTAATTATCCACTAACAACACTGTGTAATTACCCCCTAACAGCACTGTGTAATTATTCCCTAACAACAGTGTAATTATCCCCCAACAGCATTGTGTAATTATCCCCTAACAGCACTGTGTAATTATCCCCTAACAACACTGTGTAATTACCCACTAACAGCACTGTGTAATTATCCCCGAACAACACTGTGTAATTATCCCCCAACAGCATTGTGTAATTATCCCCTAACAGCACTGTGTAATTATCCCCTAACAGCACTGTTTAATTACCCCCTAACAGCTCTGTGTAATTAGCCCCTAACAGCACTGTGTAATTATCCCTAGCAGATCTGTGTAATTATCCCCCAACAGCACTGTGTAATTATCCCTAGCAGATCTGTATAATTACCCCCTAACAGCACTGTATAATTACCCCCGAACAGCACTGTGTAATTATCCCCCAACAGCACTGTGTAATTACCCCTAGCAGATCTGTGTAATTATCCCCTAACAGCTCTGTAATTATCCCCTAACAGCACTGTCTAATTATCCCCTAACAGCTCTGTGTAATTATCCCTAGCAGATCTGTGTAATTACCCCGTAACAGCTCTGTGTAATTATCCCCGAACTGCACTGTGTAATTAACCCCTAACAGCACTGTCTAATTATCCCCTAACAGCTCTGTGTAATTACCTTCGAACAGCACTGTGTAATTATCCCCTAACAGCTCTGTAATTAACCCCTAATAGCACTGTGTAATTATCCCCAGCAGATCTGTATACTTACCCCCTAACAGCACTGTGTAAGTATCCCTAGCAGATCTGTATAATTACCCCCAAACAGCACTGTGTAATTATCCCTAGCAGATCTGTGTAAGTATCCCCTAAGAGCTCTATAATTAACCCCTAACAGCAGTGTAATTATCCCCTACAGCACTAATTATCCCCTAACAGCTCTGTGTAATTATCCCCTAACAACAGTGTTACTATACCCAAACAGCACTGTGTAATTACCCCCGAATAGCACTGTGTAATTACCCCCGAATAGCACTGTTTAATTATCCCCTAACAGCACTGTGTAATTAACCCCTAACAGCACTGTGTAATCATCCCCTAACAGCACTGTGTAATCATCCCCTAACAGCTCTGTGTAATTATCCCTAGCAGATCTGTGTAATTATCCCCCAACAGCACTGTGTAATTATCCCTAGCAGATCTGTGTAATTATCCCCTAACAGCTCTGTAATTAACCCCTAACAGCACTGTCTAATTATCCCCTAACAGCTCTGTGTAATTATCCCTAGCAGATCTGTGTAATTACCCCGTAACAGCTCTGTGTAATTATCCCCTAACAACACTGTGTAATTATCCCCTAACAGCACTGTGTAATTATCCCCTAACAGCTCTGTGTAATTATCCCTAGCAGATCTGTATAATTACCCCCAAACAGCACTGTGTAATTATCCCCTAACAGCACTGTCTAATTATCCCCTAACAGCTCTGTGTAATTATCCCCTAACAGCACTGTCTAATTATCCCCTAACAGCTGTGTGTAATTATCCCCTAACAGCTCTGTAATTAATCCCTAACGGCACTGTGTAATTATCCCTAGCAGATCTGTATAATTAGCCCCGAACAGCACTGTGTAATTATCCCTAGCAGATCTGTGTGATTATCCCCTAACAGCTCTGTAATTAACCCCTAACAACAGTGTAATTATCCCCTAACAGCACTGTGTAATTAACCCCTAACAGCACTGTGTAATTATCCCTAGCAGATCTGTATAATTACCCCCGAACAGCACTGTGTAATTATCCCGCCTAACAACAGTGTAATTACCCCTAACAGTGTTGTTTAATTACATTTATGTCGCCCCTTTCATTGTCTCTGACCATCTACTACACCCCACAGCCACTGAAGTGAAGACATTCCTATAAACAAGGGACTTTAGGAGCCATTTTGTGCACAGCAAGCTCCCATAAATAGCAGTGACACTGTGACCAAAAAATTGTGATGATTTTGTGATGTTGACTGAGAGCTAAATATTCACCAGGATACCAAGAATATCCCTCCTGCTTTTCATTGAAATAATCCCATCGCACAGTTTACAAACACTTTAGAGAGCAAATCGAGGCCCTTCAACCAACTTGTCCATTCTGAGCAGAAATTCTAAATTAATCTAGTCCCATTTGCCAGCACTTGGCCCATATACCTCTCAACCCTTCCTACTCATATACCTATTCAGGTACCTTTTAAATGTTGTCATTGTACCCACCTCCACCACCTTCTCTGGCAGCTCATTCCATACATGCATCACCCTCTGTGTGAAAAAGCTGCGCCTTAGATCTTTTAAATCTTTCTCCTCTCATCTTAGACCTGTGTCCTCTAGGTCTGGACTCTCCAACCCTATGGAATAGGCCTATTCACCCTATCCCTGCCCCTCATGATTTTGTAAACTTCCATAAGCCTCCCCAGCCTTCGACACTCTGGGCAAAATAGCTTCAACCTATTCAGCCTCTCCCTTTAGCGCAAACGGTCCAACTCTGGCAAAATCCTTCTAAATCTTTTCTGAACCCACTCACGTTCAATAACATCTTTCCTGCAGCAGCGAGGCCAGAATTGAACACGATGCATTCTCTGCCAGTGCAGCAATCCCTCGATGTTACACTGAAGGGCAGTCTGAATCTTTGAGTTTAAATATTTGAAGTGAAAGTGGGACCTTGCCATTGCAAGAAAATGTGATCAACTAGATACACAGTGCTACCCAATTGAATCACTTATATTTGAATTAGCAGTCTCCCCAGGGAGCTCTGTTCTTGCTGCTCTCTGTTCTTCTTTGAATAGCTTACTAAGCTGTGACCAACCTCAGGGCTATCAGCTAGTGCTGCGACACTGCTTGTGATTCATCTGATTGATAGAATATCGTTTGCAGTTTTGAATAACTCCTAGTGTATCTGTGACTTTCTCCACTCTAAATGGTTAACTTTCCTTTATTCTTTCCCCTGCTTTCCACCTGAAGGATGTTAAATCTCTCATTGAAAGGTATGTGCCATTTCTCAAAAAGCTGCTTTGTTTTATCATGTTGTAGTATTTCATTACCACTCGATATTACCGTTAGTGAGCGTTGTTTGGCATCGGTTCTTCTCATTGAGCTCCCAACCGGCACCATGCTATGCCGGTACTGACAAAGAACACAACGGCAATGATTAGAGAATGGGTCATTGAGTTGATGTGATAAATTGAAGGGAAAATCCAGAATGATGCAAGGGATCTGAAGCAGCCTGTGGAGTCTGTAGCTGGGACTCAATGTTGAAAATGACATGACTAGTTAGTTTCACTAGTGCAGTGCAGTGGCTTAAGGCTAGCCTTACTACTAGAGATGACTGGGCTTGGTCAACCTCATAGAGGCATAAAGTTTTTAGACAGTGGGAAAAGGACCTTCAGCCCATGATATCTACACTGCCCATCAAGCACCTATCAAATGTAATTCCATTTCCCAATACTTAGTGCATAGCCTTTCAAATGCTATCAAAATACTTATAAATGTGTTGAGAATTCCTGTCTTAACCACCCTGTTAGGCAATGAGTTCCAGATACCAATAACCCTCTGGGTGGCTTTATTTCGCCTCCAACCCTCTGAGCATCCTGCTCGCCACTTTCAAACTGTGTCCCTCAATGGTTGACTCCCTGCTAAGGAGAAACATTTCCTCCTATCTATCCTATCCATGTCCCACAAAACTTTGTACGCCTCAATCAGTGCCCCCTCCCCTTCAGCCTCTTCTGCTTGAAGGAAAACAACCCCAGCCTATCTAGTGCTCCCTTCATAGCTGAATTGCTCCAGCCCAGGCTGGTGAATCTCCTCTGCACCCGTTCTGGTAGACTCACATCCTTACTACAGTGTGTGACCAGAAATGCGCACAGTAGTCCAGCCATGGCCTAACTAATCATACATGCAGCTCCATCATAACCTCCCTGCTCTTGTACTCATTAATAAAGTCAAGTATTCTGTATACCTTCTTCATTGCCAAAGTCCCTCTGATCCTCTGTACTTCCATTCAATGGGCAAGTCCCTCGCCTTCAGTTCTCCCAGAATGCATCACCTCACACTTGTCAGGATTAAATTCCATTTGCCACTGTCCAGCCTGTACATATTGTCCTTCACATTAAGTCTTACTCCTCACACAACTAATTTTTGACTTGCCTCTGAGTTTACTGATAATACCACTACCTCTATATATGCTGTAATCCTGAGGTGGATATCTGCTTCCTGACTCTTACACGTAGAAATTTAGTGGAAGAAGAAAACTGTTTAAATTCTCAAATAAAAACAAACAAATAAAAAATTGTATTCCTTCCAAGGTCCTACGTGAAGTTTAAGAAACCAGCTGAGGTGCCTCTTAACCTGCTCCTTGGCGAATTTGGTGGACCCCTACAGCTCATCGTGTGGAGACGGATGTTAAGTGTCATCACGCCAGGTAACACCATCTTTATCTGCCGCAGGGAGCGGATAACTTCATTCTCTGCTCGTTCTTAATGACATGAGATGGACAGCAATGGCTGTCAGCGGGATTACATGATTCCCATCAAGACACGGCTGTCTGCTGGTGTTGACTGAACCAAGCCACAACTGGGGGCTAGAGTGAAAACAGGACCTTCCAGGAAAGGAATGATAAGGTCAGGGCAGCACCCTGGAGAGGGCTGGGAGAGAGGCAGAGAATGAAAGCTTCAGCTCGATGCCCTTTTAAACAGAACAGGAAGATTCTGAAAACGGGCAGCCAATAGTAGAATCAAAGAAATGTGAGGTGGATAGGAGGCAAGAAGGGAGCTAAAGAAAAAAGTAAACAAAGGAAAGACTGGCATGTATGCGACATCTTTCCAAACCATTAGACCATAAGAGATACAAACAGGAGTAGGCTATTCAGCCCCTCGAGCCTAATCCATCATTCAATAGGATTATGACTGATCAACATTCGTCACATCACTTTCCTACCCTTTTCCCATAATCCTCGACTTGCCAATGGATCAGGAATCCCCTGACTGATCAAGAATAAAACAGACTCAAGGACTCTGTCTCCCACAGCTCCCTGCGGCAAGGAGTTCCAAAGGGTCTCAGCACTCTGAGAGAAGAAATTCCTCGTCATCTCAGTATTAAATTGACACCCAAAAGAACTGCGGATGCTGTAAATCAGGAACAAAAACAAAGTCGCTGGAAAAGCTCAGCAGTTTTGTGAAGGAGAAAACAGAGTTAACGTTTCATGTCCAATTCTGAGGAAGAGTCACTGGACCCGAAGCATTAACTCTATTTTCTCCTTCACAGATGCTGCCAGACCTGCTGAGCTTTTTCAGCAACGTTGTCTTTGTTGTTAAATTGACAACCCATTATTCTGAAACTATGCACTCTGGTTCTAGACTCTCCCATGAGGGGAACCATTCTCTAAGCACTAACCCTGTCATACCAATTAAGAATCCTATCCGGTTCAATATTTGAACGTCAGACAGCACTTTAGGTAGGAAAGACAACAACCACTTTTCACATTGGAATTCTCCCAAACAGCCACACAATAATGCTGAAATTGTCACTTGTCATATGTAACCTGACTATCACCAAGAAAAGTGAGTCAGGTTGCCTAAACGTCTTTGTTATACCCTCATCAGGACAAATACAAGAATGCCAAATTTCAAACAATCCACAACAATTTATGCCATAGCGGAAAAGGCTGCTGATTGGTTGCGAAGTCAACAATGATTAGTTGAGACTTTGCCAAGAAAACAAAAGACTATCGGCTACCCACATTCCCTGAGTAATTCAAAAATAACACAAGGCCTGAACATAGATAACAAAGTGTGAACCTGGATGAACACAGCAGGCCAAGCAGCATCTCAGGAGTTGCGCTCCTGAGATGCTGCTTGGCCTGCTGTGTTCATCCAGCTTCACACTTTGTTATCTTGGATTCTCCAGCATCTGCAGTTCCCATTATCTCTGATCACAAGGCCTGAACATATTCTGTTTGTTTGAAGAGAACAGATTCTTGTCTTTGAATGTATGTCACATCCAGTAAGTGTAAATAAGCCACAATATAAGCTTGGTTAATCACCTCAAATTGGTCGTCAGTGTAGCTACTTGGGATTGGTCGTATGTACTGCCGAAGTGAAGGAACGATGATATATTTCCAAAACAGGACAGTGAGTGGCTTGGAGGCGATCTTGCAGGGTGTCCTGTTCCCATCTATCTGCTTCCCTTATCCTTCCAGATGGAAGTAGTCATAACTTGGAAGGTGGTGTCGAAAGATCTTTAGTGAATTCCTTCAATGAATCTCATAGACATTTGATTTGATTTGAATCATAGAATCCCTCCAGTGTGGAAACAGGCCATTCGGCCCAGCAAGTCCATATTGACGGTCTGAAGGGCATCCCGCCCAGACTCACCCACCTACCCTATCCCTGTGTGTCCCATTGGTTAATTCACCAAGCCTGCACATCCCTGGACACTATGGGCAATTTAGCCTGGCCAATCCACCCAACCTGCACACCTTTAGACTGTGGGAGGAAATCAGAGCACCTGGAGGAAATCCACACAAACATGGGGAGAATGTGCAAACTCATCATGGATTTGATTTATTGTTGTCTCATGTGCCTAAGTACAGTGAAAAGATTTGTTTTATGAACAGTGCAGGCATATCATAGCAAACAAGGATATGCAAATCGTGGGGTGCTTAGACAGACCAAAGCATACAAGGTTACAGCTGCACAGGAGAGGCACATGGCAAGGTCAATATTGATTGGAAATTACAGGAAAGAAATGTTTTTTGAACAGCAGCACAGTGTCTAAGTGGTTAGCACAGCTGCCTCACAGCACCAGGGACTTGGCTTCAATTCTACCCTCAGGCTGTGTGGAGTTTTCACATTCTCCCCATATCTGCGTGGGTTTCCTCTGGGTGCCCTGGTTTCCTCCCACAGTCCAAAGATGTGCAGGCTAAATTGCCATCACGCCCAGGGATGTTTAGGTAAGGTGGGTTAGACATGGGAAATATAGGGGTGGGGGAATGGGTCTGGGTGGGGTGCTCTTCCAATGGGCAGTGTGGACTTGTTGGGCCGAATGGCCTGTTTCCATACTGTAGGGATACTATGAACCTGCTGGTAGGTGTGTTCAAGCTTCTGTATCTTGTGCTTGACAGAAGAAGTTAGATGAGAGCATTACGGGGTTGGGAGGGGTTTTTTTGGTGATGTTGGCAGGCTTTCCATGGAAGGAGAAGTTTAAACAGAGTCCATGGACAAGAAGTTGGTTTCTGCGATGGCCTAGACTGAGTTCTTACTGTAGTTTCTTACAGTCCCAGGCAGAGTGGTGGAGATAGCGGATGCTTGCAGATGTGGTGCCAAACGGGAGGATTGCTTTGACGAGGTTGCTGTCAATCTTCTTGAGTGTTCTTGGGGGCTGCACTTATCCAGGCGAGTGGGGCGTAAGATAACAAAGCGTGAAGCTGGATGAACACAGCGGGCCAAGCAGCATTTGAGGAGCACAAAAGCTGACGTTTCAGGCCTAGACCCTTCATCAGAGAGCTATTCCATCACACTCCTGACTTTTGTGCGTTGTAGATGGTGGACAGGCTTTGGGGAGTCAGGAGGTGGGCTCCATTGGTGGTTAAATAAAAGACGAAAGTGTTAAAGTGGACATGGAATAAAAGAAGACTGGGTTAAAAATTTGTTTTAAAGTTTTTTTAAAAAAATAGACGGACTGGGTTGAAAGTTCACCACCATCCCCCCCAACCCACACCCCATCTGGTGGCTCGGTATGGGGGAAGTTTGAGTGGAAAAGCTGGGGAGATGTTGCACTGGCAGTAACGCTTATCTGTTATGTGTTCCCCTCCCGTCCCACTCAGTCCCGGCCGCCCTGACCCTGGAGCCGAACACCGCCCACCCCGAGCTGCTGATCTCCGAAGACCTGAGGAGCGTCAGGCTGAGCGACACTTGGCAGGAGCTGCCCGACAACCCGGAGCGTTTCGACGACTGCGTGAGCGTGCTGTCCGCCCAGGGCTTCGAGTCCGGCCGCCACTACTGGCAGGTCGAGGTGGGCAACAAGACCATGTGGGACGTAGGCCTGGCCAAGGAGTCGGTCAACCGGAAGGGCAACATCATCCTGTCCCCGGAGGACGGCTTCTGGACCATCTGGCTGCGGAACGGCAACGAATACGAGGCGCTGTCCACGCCGTCTTCCTTCCTGTCGCTCCGGTCCAAGCCCAAGACCATAGGGGTCTTCCTAGACTACGAGAAGGGCCAGGTCTCCTTCTACAATGCCGAAGACATGTCCGTCATCTACACCTTCACTGACACGTTCAAAGAGAAACTCTTCCCGTATTTCAGCCCCGGAGAGAGCGACGGGGGCAAAAATGCTGAGCCCCTCACCCTCTGTGTGCTCCGGTTATAGGACTGCCCCCGCTGGAGGGATGGTTGGGGGGGGGGTGACGGTGCAAAATAAATATATATATATATATTATACACCCCCTACTTGGACCGTTCGGAAACCGCTACTTCTTTTTTCTTAACCTCCAACCTTTTCCCCTCAGCGTGTACTGAAGCCCTGCTGAAGGGGAGCAAGTTTCTCCCTCTGTCCCAAATAACTTTGTACACCTCAATACTATTGCCGTGCAAAGACTCCTGTTTTTTTTGATAAGGTGTCGGGCTCTGTCTCTGCAAATATTAAGGGCCAGCACTGAGTGTACAACTGAACCCCTCACCCCCCTCCCTCCCACCCCACCAAACCCTTTGTCTTTTCCAGACTGGCATCTCGTCTCATTCCCCTCCCTCTTTCCTCCCCTCACCTCCCAATTCCTTCACATCGACCGTTTTGGGCTGGAGATGTTGGCCCGAGCCTTTCCTGACTTTTCTTTTGCAACGAGACAATCGTCTGAGCCTCGACTGAATTTACATAGCGGCCTGCCCTACGGGATGACTTAGTTGCACTAAGCGCCTCTTCGCTCCTCCCTCCCTCAGCTTTTCCAGCTGCAACCCCCCACCCCACGCCGCCCCGGAGGCTCTGATCCTTCCCGGTTCCCCTGTCTCCCCCGCCCCCCCCCCCCCCATGCCAGGATGGACTGTGTGTCCACCTCTGATCTGTACTCCCGTTTTCCCCTTAGCTTGACCCAGTGCCCTTCCGCTTCCCTCACTGGGTTCAATCAGGCACCAAGAGTTGGAGCTTGGGTGGGGAGCCTGGAAAACTGACGCGGACCGGTCCTCGCCGGCATTGGATGGAGTCAAAAGCGGCATTTCTCACGCCGTCAGGGGCGATGATTTCGCGGGCGGATCACCGCCGGATCTAAGCCCCGCCGCCGGGGTAGGAAGGAGGGGCTGGGGTTTGTTTTATTTTTGTTTGGAGTGTGTGGGTTTGGGATGGGGGAGACAGGAGGGGTGCAAATAGGCTCACCTACCAGGTGGGTTTTGTTTTTGGTGGGGTGGGGGGGGTGCTGGAGCGCAGGAGGGTGTATTTTTGTACCCATTTCCGCGTGCACACGGGAGCCTGGGGGTGTCCTGGTGAAAGTCAATAATATTACAGAGTGAGATTGGCAAGGGAGCAATAATGACTTATTTATCACATTCAATGTGACAGAGCAAATCCTTTATTTGCAAATCAGAAGGTCTTTCTCACAAACTGACAATTCCACGATGTCAGGAACTCCTATTTTCCTTTGGTTCTGTATTTAATGATCGCTTCTGGTGATGAATGATGAATGTTTTTCTGTTTCGAGTCTTACAATGTTGCGAAATCCGAAATCTCTCTCTCTCTCTCTGCCTCTGCTCCCACCCCGGTTAACAGCGCAAAGTCGCCCATCAGAATTCTCTCCCACAGGAAACGCCTCCCGGTGCATTCCATTTGAAACCCTCACACGCCCAGTCTCGCCCTCGAAAAATCTCCTCCCGACTGCTAACCCTTTGCATCTTTCGGCAGAACCCAGCGCCCCCAGGTCCTGGAAATGTGAGGCCCCAGTTGCCGGACAGTTCCTGCTGATCTTCCACCCCTACCCCCGCCACACTCAGCAGTTCCCACTCTTCCGGTTGCCTCGTCCAGCAAAGAGCCTGTCGTTTGGAGCCGGGACCGGTTCACCGTTTCTGACCTAACAGTGCGTTTGGAACTGGGGGCTCTGTGATTTAAATTGCTGCGATTTAGATTGTCACACAAACCTCAGGACACTTCCGGTACCCACTTGTGCAGAGAAGGTAGTTGCTCGCTTCCTTTCAATTTCAAAAATATGCTTTACTTTCATTCATATAAAGTCCTGCGGGGAAAGGAGAGGGTAGATCTTGTCGGGTTGTTCCCTGAGCAGACTGTCAAAGTCTTTTGGCAGAATGTCTCATCACCAGAACTTTCCAAGGTGAGGAGGGCACTAGCTGTGAGATCCTTCACTTACACCCAGTTGACCTGTGCCATCTCATGCTGCCCTCAAAAAGCGTCCCAAGCTGGTCCGTGACATGGGAATCTGCCCTCTACAGTCTGTTCCCCAGGACGCACACTGAGACAAATATTGCCTGTGCCTGGAGGACCAACAGTGCAGTTTAGGGCTCTCTGGTCTGCCCGAAACGTGTTGGTCTTCCAGAGTGAGGAGCTGACCCCAACTGAAAGTTGCAGACTGGCACATTCCAAGGTCTGGGGGCTACGTGTGAAGCTGGTCACTTGCTGCTGAAATGAGTTCAAGGCACCCCCTGCCCCTCAAATTGAGCACAACAAGTCCCATGGGCTGTCAATTGTTAATGTCTTAATATCTAGTTTAGTGAAGTTGACTGAGACTTCAATATAGTCCAAGATGTTGGGGAGAAGTCCCCTTTAATCTACTGCCTTTGCACCCATCTGAGAGAGAGAGAGAAAGTAAGTGAGGGTCTACAGCTTGTGTGAAAGCAGGCATCAGCAACAAAGCTGCACTGTGCCTATCGGGCATGGATGCCAGTGCCAGTTTGGAACTGGAGTGGCACCCATTTGGCTCCATGCAGTACCCATTCAAACAGCTCACAACTGAGCTGTGACTAAGTCATCGATTCACTTTAAGTCCAGAGTCTGGGAGAGCACAGGTCCTGCCCTTTGTGTGACGAAAAGCAAAACACATTTTGCTCCTAGGTCTAATTTTAAATCCTAGCTCCTGCACCAGTATCTCTGTGTCTGTCCTACTGTTTGACATTCACTGGATCACCCTTCAACTTTCTACATACTCAAAGGAATATAAGCCGTGTATTGCAGCCTGGTATCGTAACATAAGCATTGAAGATATATATATATATATATATTTCTAAATTTAAACTAAAGCAGACTTTAATTGTTTATTAATGACCATAACCGCCTTGAAATCACTTTAGCGATGTTGCTGTTGGATTACTGAGCTTCTAATACTGTTAACCCATTGAAAATAAAACAAATCATGTCTGTTTAAATAACCCAGAGGGGGGAAAAAAGATATCATTCATCCGTTAATATCATCAACGTTTAGCTTTTGTTTTAACTACATCAAGTGATGTGACAATCCAGGGTATGGTAATTTCATGGTTACACCAGTAATCCAGATGACTAATGCTGGGGAATGTGAAAAAGGGAATTTGGATTCACTTTCTTTTTAACAAAATGTCTGATGGTAAATTGGCCATGTCAGCAAAAATGCTGCTGAAAAGAACCCAGCTGCATCACCACAGTGGAAGGAATGCTTGCAGTTCCCATGCCCAGTATTACATGGGTCTCCAGTCCCATACAGTACTGAAGGTCAGTTGCTCTTTGGAGTAACTCAGAAAGTCACTCCTAAATTGGGGCAAAGAACAGAGGTGAGTGCCAACTGGACAAAGGGAAGGTGGGTTGGGCAGTCAAACTGCAAGCATTTCCCACACCCTCAGAATAAAACATTCAAAGGGGTAAAACAACATTAACTTCCCATTTTCCCCACCTTACTCTTCAACCACTTTGGTGAAGTTACTGTAGAGCTCAGTGTTATGAGTGGATTGTCATCCCTAAGGGCAACCCTCCAACCACAGGCAAATGTTCTGTTTGGGGTTCCACAAAAATGACAGCAAAACGGAGACGCTGCAGAAATTACCAAACAGAAATCTGTCCTGGGTCTTCCCAGACCCTCATGTTTCCAGATTTCTTCTCCAATACTGCCTGGCTGAAGAAGTGGAAAAGTAATCTTATCCCTGTTTAGGGAAACTGTGAATTCACTCTTTGTGTAAATGCTCAAAATGTCACCTAAGCTAGCCAAGAGAACTCATCTTGGTGCAGTAGTGGTGTCGCTACCTCTGGACCAGGAGGCCTGTGTTCAAGTCCCACTTGCTCCCCAAGCTGTGCATCATAACATCTCTGATGTGGAGGTGTCAGTACTGCACTGGGGCAGATAAAGTCAAAAATTACATTACAGGTTATATTCCAACAGGTTTATTTGAAATCACAAGCTTTTGCTTGTAGTGCAGTCCCTTTGTCAGGTGCAGTGAGAGGAGAGCACACAGACACAGAGTTTATAGGCAGAGAGATCAAAGGATCATACAACTGATTTGAGTGAAGTGAACAAATCTAAATTAGCTGGCTGACTGCCTCCTGTTGAATCTTTAACTATTCATACATTCCAGAAATTGCGGAAACAGGGTATGGAGAACTTTGTTAGTTTCAATTGATTAAGATGCTAATTCCTGAACCAGTTTCAAGTCAGCCCTGAGATAGTTAAAGGTTTCATCAGTGTCTGCCTAACTTTCCAAACTTCAAATAGGTAGAGCGATAAGAATATACAACAGGTGATGTTTCAGGTCAGCCATTGAATTGTAGGTGTGAAGCTTTGTTGAGAATCTGTCTCAGAGTTTTAACCTGCATTCAGGCTGGCTTTGTTCCAAAAGCAGGAATTTATGAAATACCACCCTGACTGACTGTGACAACAAGGTGTGTGTTTCTAGAACAAAATAGAATGTGTCTGCAAATTCACAAATATCTTGGGTGAAGTGGCTGACCCTATAGGTCAGTGTGTGTGTGTGTGTGTGTGTGTGTGTGTGTGTGTGTGTGTGTGTGTGTGTGTGTGTGTGTGTGTGTTTGTGAAAGTATGTGTGCAAGCATGTGTGAGAGTGTTTGTGCGAGAGAGAAGGTAATAAATAATCCAAAACTGTACTGGGAGGGAACATTCCTGTCTGGCAATTGTTGTGCATTCATCATGGTGTCCTTTCATCCATTGTCATAGTGTCTGCATGGTTTTGCCAATATACCATACCTTGGGCCATCCTTGCCTACAGTGTATGAGATAGACAACATTGGCCAAGTCTCATGAATATCTGCTGTGTACTTGGTGGGTGGTGTTGCCACGTGTGATAGAAGTGTCCATATTGATGATCTGCCATGTCTTACAGACATTGCCATGGCAGGGTCGTGTGGTGTTGTGATCGATGTTGGCCTGAAGGCTAGGTAGTTTGCTGTGAATAATAGTCTGTTTAAGGTTTGGTGGTTGTTTGAAGGCAAGAAGTGGAGGTTTAGGGATGATCTTGGCAAGATGCTCATTGTCATTGATGACACGTTGGAGGTTGTGAAGAACACGGTGTAGTTTCTCCACTCTGGGGAAGTTCTGGACAAAGTAGCGTGCTCTATCAGTCGTATCCTGTATCTGTCTTCTGAGGAGGTTATTGTGGTTTCTCGCTGTGGCACATTGGAACTGGCAATCGATAAGTTGAGCATCATATCCTGTTCTGATGAGGGTGTCCATCATATTCCTGCTCATCTGAGCAGGTCCTGTATATGCGTAGGGCTTGTCTGTAGGGGATGGCTTCTTTCATGTTTAGGGTAGAAGCTGTAGAAGTGCAGCTTTGTGAGGTTATCTATAGGCTTGTGATAGAGGTGTCCATCCTTGATGGAGATGCATGTGCCCAAGAATGAGATTGATTCTGAAGAGTAGTCCATGGTATGTCTGATGGTGGGATGAAACTTGTTGATATCACTATATAGTTGTTTCAGTGATTCCACACCATGAGTCCAAAGGAAGAAAATCTATCTGGTGTTACAGCATTAGTCAGAGGTTCTGTGCAGCAAAGAAATCTTGCTTAAACTTGTGCCTGAAAATGTTGGCATATTGGGGTACAAATGTGGTCCCCGTGGCTGTATGTGCCTGGCTGAAGAGCTGGTTGTCGAAGGTGAAGACGTTGTGGTTGAGGATGAAGTGGATGAGTTGTATGATGGTGCCTGGAAATTGGCAGATGGCGGTATTGAGTACTGAGGCTGTTGCAGCGATGCCATCATGGTAGGGGATGCTGGTGTGCAGTGCCAAAATGTCCATTGTGATGAAGAATGTTCCTGGTGCAAGTGGTCTGTCGGTGCTGCGTTTCTGTGAGAAATCTGTAGTGCCACGAGAGAAGCTCGGGTTTCCCTGTACAATGGATTTCAAGATGCCCTCGACATAGCCAGACAGGCTCTCACACAGGGTCCCATTGCCTGATACGGTGGGATGTCCAGGTGTTTTGGCTTTGTGTCTCTTCGGAAGGCGTAGAGGCCCCCAATGTGAGGAGTACGCAGGATTCAATGGGAGGCAGTCAGTCAGCCATTTTAGGTTTGTTCACTCCACTCACACCATTTGTATGATCCTCCGATCTCTCTGCCCTTCATCTCTCTGCCTATAAACTTTGTGTCTGTGTAGTCTCCTCTCACTGCATGTGACAAAGGGGCTGCGTTCCAAAAGCTTGTGATTTCAAATGAACCTATTGGACTTTGACCTTGTATCGTGAGATTTTTGATAACAGCTCTGATGTAGGCTGACAGGTGCCAACAAGTGAACATCTTCCCCCTCGCTGCCCACCCTTCTCCCTGTGATGGATCCTGATGACCTGTGAAATTTAATGCCGACTATCTGACATATTGCTGTGAATGTATTAATTTTACTCATTAGCACTATCTTGGAAACAATAGTGTCTGGGGTGAGGAATATTCCTCTGTGAGTCATATTAGGCAGTGTTTGCCTGAGAATAGTGCAGTGAGAATGCAGCAAATGAAAGTGTGTATTGGACCATTTCTTGTTGACGGGTTCGGTATATGGCAGTGTGTCACAGTGAGGGCTGTAGTCTGTCACAGCGCTTATCATGAGGAATGTTACCACACTTTGCAATGGTTAGGATAAGAGGTCATAAGATATGGAAGCAGGAGTAGACCATTTAGCACAAGAAGTCTATCCTGCTATTCAATAAGGACTTAACTTCAATTTCCTGTCTGTTGCCCATAATCCTTAACACTTTAGCTAATCAAAAATCTAACCCAAGTCTTGAACATACTCAGTACCCCTCAGGTTCTACTACTCTCTATCTGAGAAAATTCCACTGAGAGAAGAAATTTGTCTTCATTCCCATCTTTAATGGGAAAGCCCTTATTTTTAATCTGTCCCCTGAGTAGTTCCAGAATCACCCATCTGAAGTTCAATTCTCTCTGTCCTCAGACTTGTACACATTTTAGTAAAGCTAATCTCTCAATCTTCTAAACTTCAATGAATATCAGCCTGACCTGCTCAACCTTGTATCATAAGACAACCCCCTTCATCCCAGTTAAGCTTTAAAGAAGTCAATTAGGTTCAGAATGTTAACTCTGTTTCTCTTTTTACTGATGCTGTCAGACATTATGAGTTTCTCCTGTACTTCCTGTTCTTTTTTTTAATCTCCGGAAATCAGTCCAGTGAACCTTCTCTGAGTTACACCGCCCGCTCCATCAAGTCCCCATGCAGCAGGTGTACAGTTCTCTTTAATGAGCTAACCAAACTGTACACAGGACTCTAGATATAATCTCACCAATGGCTTGTACAGTTGTAGCAAGACTTCCCTGTTTACATTCCATCCCCTCTGCAATAAAGGCCAACGTTCCATTTGCTTTCCTAGATACTTGCTGTACTTGCATGCTGAACTTATTGTGATTCAAGTATAAGGACACCCAGGTCACTCTTGCATTGCAATGTCTTCACACTCTCTGAATTTAAAGAATATTCAGCTTTTCTATTCTTCCGGTCAAAATGTTCAACGTCAAAATTTCCCACATTATATACCATCTGCCAAACATTTGCCCACTGACTTCATCCTGTATATGCCTGCTGCAGACCCCCATCTCCTCCTTGCAACTTGTTTTCTGACCTATCTATGGATCATCCTGAAATTTGACTGCAATGCAATTGGTCCCTTCATCCAAGTCATTAATATAAATTGTGAACAGTTGGGGTTTTGGAACCTGTCCCCTTGGCACTCCACAATTTACATTTTGCCAACGTGAAAATGATCCGTTGATCCCAATTCTGTTTTCTGCTGGCAAACCAATACTCCTTGCATGCTATTATTTTGTCGACAGGACAATGAGTGGTTATCTTCTGTAATGATCTTTTTTATGGAACTCCATCGAATACCTTTGCAAATCTAAATACACTAACACCTGTGGGTTCCCCTTATCCACATTGCTTGTTTCAGCTTCAAAGAACGCTAATAAATTTGTTAAACATGATTCCCCATTCTCAGAACCATGTGGACTCTGCCTGGTTGTACTATGATCTTCTGCGTGCTGTGCTACTCTCTGGGGATAACTCCCCTGCCCTTCTTTGAAAAATGCAAAATGTTCTAGCTTACATCCAGCCACTAAGACATAATGTCTCATCTGAATGTCGAATCCTCTGACAGCACAGGTTCCGTGTAAAAACAAAGGTTTCCATTTGATACGCTGTGGGCTGCGACTGGTCAGGAAAACTCACTTCAAATTTTCTGCTCAGTACATCCCATCGGCATAACATAGCTTTGTCTATTGACCCCCCTCAGGGCACAAGTTCAAACACACTAACACTGCAACGAAAACCTTGCCCAATCACAAGACAAAAGCACACACTCATGGCCTGCAATAGTAAAGGGAAATGCACAGGAGCAGACCATTCAGTCCAGCAGCTCAATGCTAGTCTATACGATACAAGCGAGTCTCCTCGCACATGAACCCTGACAGCACTTATGTTTTTATTTCATTGACTCTCGTGCGTTTATCCAGCTTCTCTTTACCATTTACCTCCATGTTTCACACTCTCAACTTTCTGTGTTGGATTCATTTGATATTTGCAGTGTCTACTCAGCGTATGCCCACAAGTGAAAAAAAAGTTCTCTGTGCTGACCCTGTCAAACTTTCCGTCAGCCCATTTAGCCTTCCAGAGGAAAGACCTGTCCACCCCCACCCAACCTGTCCATTTCCTGCTGGTTGCAACCCCTCAGTGTGTGTATCATTCTTGAAACATTTGATACAACTTCTCTAGGGTATCCTTTCTTCGGAAAGTTGATATCCTCTTGCACTTTAGGGGATCCAGGCCTCTAGAGGCCACCTCTATTATGGAGACCATCCATGCCAAGGGATCCGGGATTCTGCTGTCGAGAGCACCATCTATGTCCATCCTTTGGGGTACCTCAGGCTGAAAGAGTCACACTCAAAAGTCAGGTTCAACCTCAACAAGGGTTACCACACTTCTCAGATAAAAGCGTGGTGATGTGTGTGCTGGAAATCTGAGATAAAATCAGACAAATACTTAAGGAACTCTGCAGATCTGGCAGCATCTTTGGAGAGAGTTGCAATGGACTTGAGTCATTAGCTCAGTTTATCTCTCTCCACAGCTGCAGCCAGACCCATTGAATTTTTTTCCCTGTTTTTATTAACAAATTTCTTATTGTTTTTACACAGTTCCCCCTGTTCTATCAGTTTCTTTCTAGATACTTAAATACCTAATACTATATTATGCATTTAATAGCCAATATCTAATAGCCAGTATCTAACAATATCCAACAAAGTGTTTTCTAATACTCTATGCCCATTAATATCTAATAACCACTACTTTATATAACATTTTAAATATAATATATCTTGTATTTTATACCCAAGCCAAGAGAGGGTGACACTACTAAATCATCACCCATAGATATGAATGTGTCTGCACTGACAGAAGGTTCAAGAGTCAATGTGCCACTCTCTTCAGATGTTAGATTCTCTTTTGAGGTTTCATGTGGTTCTGGAGATGTTGTCAGTCCTTTATCTGCTCCAGGACCTACAAGAGGACTAGAGAAATGCTGATGTGTTGTGTCTTCAACCAACTACCTATTGCTTTGGTATGGGACTCACTTGGTTCATCCGGGCCCACAAGGGTGTTACCACTGCTGCCTTCCAGGGGTCATGGGTCCCACACCATCCCTCCCCTCTCTCTCCCCTAGGGAGCTGTCCTGCTCTTTATTTATTATACGACAATCATAGTTCTTTTCTGTTCCCTAACACTGTGAGATTGCTTCTCTTGCAGGTAGACTGGTTTGTGATGCAGTAGCGACACCAACTAATCAGTTCAGTTCCCTCAGCGTGAGGTTAACATAGAACATAGAAAAGTACAGCACACTACAGGCCCTTTGGCCCACGATGTTGTGCCGTGGATTAATCCTAATCCAAAAATAAAATAACCTAACCTACATTTCCCTCAATTCACTGCTGTCCATGCACATGTCCAACAGTCGCTTAAATGTTAATGAAGAGGATTTTACATCTCAACTGTGGCCCTTACTTGGTGACCCTCAGATTAAAACACCACCATAGGCTCTCTCTTGCTGTCTCTCTAATGAGAGAGCAGCTCTGTGGAATTATATTGACGTACATTTCAGTTTTCAAATAATAATCCTCTTGGCTCATAGTCAAGCTGCGCTCATCAGTTGGGCGCTGAGTCGAGTTTGCCCTTTCAGCTGGATCCCCAGCCACATGTTGATATTGGATATTTAAATACCCAATAATATTATATTATGCATCTAATATCTAATCTCTAACGTCTAATAGCCAGCATCTAACAATATGTAACAAAGTGTTATCTAATGCTCAATGTTACCCGCTCACCAGTTTGAGCCACTTTATTATCCTGCCTTACAGTGTTGCCAGTGCTGCGACCAACTCTATCTCATGGCCTTCTGATGGCAAGCCTGCTGGTCCCCATGGCTTCTTGCTGAGGTTTATTGACTTCCTGTCCCATTCAACAGGAGACTATCACCTCTCTCTGTTTTCTCCCATGGCGCCTCCAGTGAGGCATCATTGGACTGTGGAGTCAGTAACTGGGTACAGAAGGAAAATCCCTGGGGAAGGTCCGCTGCATGCCTTTGAGAGCCGCATATGCCTCAGATTTCCACTCCATGTGTCCAAGTTCAGCCCTCTAAGTACAAACGACGATGCATAAATTATGCCTGAATCACGTTAGGGAAGTGAAATAAAGATTGGGAAAGAAAGGCGGTATTGAAAGAGAGTAAGACAAAAGAGTTGGCAGTAAAAACAACCAATTTAATTGTTTAAAAGAAAACTCCAACATTAATCAAATTCTGAGGGAATGAGACTCTACACTTGGGAAAAAAAGAGAAGTTGTTTGGCAAACATTAGCACACATCACATCATTTCAGAAAAATAAAATCGCTGACTCCCATGTGCACCAATTGTAATTTTATTTAAATTTGTTTATTGGAGAATTTGTGAGTATGTACTGTAAGTTCAGTATTCTTGCTCCATTTCTGTTTCTAACAGTGACAGATTGATAAAGTCTGTGCAGGGAGATGCGTCAGATTTACAAGTTTAACTACACATGTGAGCCTTCATAAAAAGTTGCTGCTCAATTTACTCCCTAATAATGAAAAGTCCTGATGAACTCAGTTAGTATTAATCTGAAGCAATACCCAACGAGGACCAAATAAACAAAACTGACACAGACGATCAGGAAGAACCATTACCCCCACCCACACCCCCGTCACTTCTTCGAAATATTACCCAGGGGATCCTGAGTTTAAAGTCTCATCCATCGACAGCGACCTCCCTCAATAAAGGAGAGATTTGAAATGAATTGTCGTGGAAAGTTACACTTGATGCCCTGCCAGTGCAGTCAGACTTGGGAAAGCTCATTTAAAACATTGGTGAAACTTGACTTCAGGTTAAAGTTTCAAATGTGTTCAGGTACTAACCCCATAGAAAAGAGATTAATTCCTGATGACAACTGTGTGCTGATTGGTGGTATCACTCCAATCTGCAGCCTCACTGCCTATAATTACACAACACGCTAGACCGGTCAGTATGGAGAGATCGGTGGAGTGGGAGGGAGCGGTGGCAATTCGAACATAGCCCATCTATCCAGAAAGTAACGGGATGAGGAGATGCCAACACCGATTTTATCAGAAATTGGTCTATTCCTGATATTACTCCCCATTGGAATTAATATCAAGAGTGGTGTACAATCGATTTCCACTTCGACAGTGTGAACCTTCTGGCTGATTTTGGTGAATCCCATTGCCCTGACTTTGGGGAGGGGGTGTCAATCAGTCCTTGGCACAATCGGAGTGAAATGGGAGCTAGAAAACTGGCAATTGATAGGGACATGATGCAAAATGTACCAAACTTCCATTATCTGGAGACTGCCCCTTGTGCTATTTATGATGGCCCTTGATGGTACCACATTCCAAGGCTTCATGACACAAGTAAGACACCTTAACAGTGGCACGAACTCAGAAATCTGTGACTGAGTGTGGAGGAAGAGCAGGTAGAGTGTATGCCCTCTATCAGGAAGAAACAAACAGTCAGTAACATGACATCCCAGACTGTCTGCATGAGAATTGGAACAAGCTAAGCGCGAATCTCGTGAGCAAAGTTTGAGCAGAGTGGGCCTCAGCTGATTGGATTTTAGAAGAATGAGAGGTGATCTATTAAAACAGAAGATTCTAGGGGGCTTGAGAAGGTGCTCCGCCTCAAAAGGAAGTCTAGATCAGGGAACCGTTTCAAAACTGGTTGAGGAAGATACTCAGCAGACCATCTACATCATTATGTTAATTCTGCATTACTACAAATACCCACCTCTCTTCCTTAAAGCTTTATCCTGCCTGGTTGATGCTTTGTAACTACAAATTTGAAAAAAAGATACATTTTTAATGAAGTAGCTTCCAACTCACTGACCCTAATCATAGCCCTATTGCAGGGAAATCCACATCCAACAGCTTGCTCTGAGAAAACAGAGTGTGGGGCAGGATGAACACAGCAGGACAAGCAGCATCTCTTGGCCTGCTGTGTTCATCCAGCCCCACACTCTGTTATCTTGGATTCTCCAGCATCTGCAGTTCCCATTATCTCTGATCACAATTTTAGCCTGCTCTGAGAACTCTGCTTACATTTTTGCAGATGTGATAAATTCCTCCACAGCAGCTGAAATCCATAATGTCCTAAAACAATCGACAGCATTCAAAAGTGAACACCGGACAGTATTCTAAAAGGACCGGTCAATTTACCCAAACTCCCAGTGTTAATGTTTGAGCCTTCATAAAATTCCAGGATCAGGATCTTGTTCCTTATCTTCACCAAACCCTAATTAGTTCTTCCCTAGGGCATAGCTCTATCCATGTGCATATTATTACCAACAGAGGCAAAAAGACGACCCCTTCCCATCTTCAGCAAAGACGATAGGGAGGCCCCCATTTAAGATGTAAATAAGGAGGAATTTCTTCTCTCTGAGAATCACTTATTTTTGGAATTCACCAATAGAGAAGCGCGTTGATTGAATATATTGAATGCTGAGTTAGACAGATGTTTGATCTGCAAGAAAGGGTATCCATGATTACAAAAGCCAGCCAGGAAAATGGAGTTAAGGTAACAATCAGATCAGCCATGAGTTATTGAGAGGCAGCACAGTCTCGAGGGGCCCAATGGCATCCTCTTCCTCCTTTGTTGTAACATTCCTAGAATTCATTGCATGAAAGTTGTTGACCCATTTCTGTGGCCCACAGTAGTAGCCTATTTGCACATGGCAAGCTCTCACAGTCAGCAATCTGATAGTGACCATTTCTCAGTGATAGTAGTTGAGGGATTTTCTCAAAATAGTGGTTGAGGGATTTTCCCAAAGTAGTGGCTTGGGATCCATCTGAAAGGGCAAGCTTGATTCAGTGCCCCATCTGAAAGACATGGATGTCTGACAGTGTAGCAATTGCCCAGCCTCAACTTTATGCTCAGGTCTATGGGATGGGGAAGAGGTGAGAGTGTTACCCACTGAAAGATGTCTAGCAATTGCTTAAAACATTAGAAAAGCAAAAATGTTTCAACTGGTTCCTAAATATTTTTAAAACTTTACATCCTTGTACCTCCATGACAAGCTCTAAGCCGAATGAGATGATTGCTTGTTTACATGATCACCTGCCCATGAGTAAGAAAAAATGATTATTGTGAATTATGAACTTTCAGTGTTTATTAAGGTCAAATAAATCGAGGACTGGCTATTGTAAAACATGCACTAAATAATGAGATGAAAATTTGTGACTATTTTATGGTGCATTTTCTATCATTTATTGGAAACTGAAATATGAGTGGACATTGCAATTTACTGCAAAATGATTTCTGTGTGTTACTCAGTTTCGTTATTAATATCTATTTAGAAAAACATTACTGATATCTGTAACATATCTGTCACCATAAACATCTATGGTTTACCCAGGCGACATTATTAACATCCAAGGGGTGCACTGCTGATACCTATGTGTTATTCTGTTTGACTCATCTGACACAGTCATTGTTGGCGTTTGGCCCCATCTGTCAATCCGACAACTCATCAAGTTTAATTCTCTCAGTGTTTTTGTGTTAAATGACCTGACACTATCAAAATCCATGTGATACCCATTCAATCCATATTAAATCTTTGCGTCACCTAGATTGATATTATTAATAATTGTGGGTCACATGGTCTGACACAATTTATATCGAGTCTCTTCCTGTTGATATCAGTGTAATCTGTTATGACAATATGAATATTGCCCTATGCAATAAATGCTGGCCTAGCTAGTGATCCTCACCTGGACTGGCCGATCTGGTCATCACATGGACAATTCAAGTCAAATAGCCCCTCTCCAAGGAAGAGATCCCCTACGTATCACATTTGCAGGAGGAACATAACTCAGAGGAGGAGTGTGCTGGTCAGAGGAATGAAAACATCTTAAAATGAAGGGTTGGACCACTATTTATTTCAGGTTGTGGATCTTTTCATTAACATTCTGACACAGTTTCCGCAGGCTGCTGTGCTGTTCACGCCTCATTCATTGGGACTTATGAGAAGCAACCTGAAGCCCCTTGAATGGTTCGGTGTGTGCATGAAACTGTGTTTGCAGAGAGCTGATCCAATTCTCTGGCTATGCCAAGTGTGCGTGTGTGCGTGTGTGTGTGTGGAGTAATACTGTAAATCTCAGGTCTTGTTGGAGAATAAAAACTGTCATTTTGCAGAATATTTTGACCCGGCGTGTGTTCTACCTGGTCCACCGCCAATACTCCACTTGCGCAGGAGTTGGCCTTTTTCATTTTAATTCACTCATGGAATGTGGGCATCGCTGGCTGGGGCAGAACTTATTACCCATCCCTAGTTGCCCTTGAGAAGGTGGTGGTGAGCTGCCTTCTTGAACCTCTGTAGTCCATTGGCTGTATGTTGCCCCACAATGCCATCATGGAGGGAATTCCAGGATTTTGAGCCAGCGACACTAGAGGAACATTTCGAAGTCAGGGTGGTGAGTGAGTTGGAGGGGACATGCAAGCGGTGGTGTTCCCATATATCTGCTGCCCCTGTCCTTCAGGACAATTGAACCCTGGTAGATGCCGCCACGCAGCCTTGCTTAACATGTGGCAACAGGCAATCATCATTGCCTGCACAAGTTAATTTTTTTGTCTGTGTTTGAATGTAGACACCACAGCTTGTGGCCCGTGTAATTCCCCAAAGGAGCGGTTAAGAGTCAAGCCCATTACTGTGGGTCTGGAGTCACATATAGTGAGGACCAGGTCAGAACAGCAGATCTCCAGACCCTGTAGAACAATAGTGAGCCAGTTTTTACAACAATGAACATAGCTTATATGCTCACCATTAGGCTAATTTCTTTTACTGAATGCAAGCACCACCATTTGCCATGATGGGATTTGAATCCACATTCCTTGAATGTTATCATGGTGTTCTGGATTACTAATCCAGTGACATTACCATGCACTCCTGTGTGTTGCTGGTCAGGTTCCATTGAAATGTGGAGATACAATAACTGGCACTACCTTGCCACTATTGCTATCTTCCAACTGCACAGTTGGTGCGACGCATGATCTTTCCTTGCTGGTTCAGAGGAGGTTTCAGGGCATGCACATTTTGCCTGCCACCTTGGCCTGACCATGATGCCACGTGTGGCACCACTGGAAAATGTTTGTCCCTGCACTTAAGCTCCTATAAAGGGGATTACTCTGCCCATAAGATCCAATAAATTGTGAGGGGCATGGATAGGGTGAATAGTCAAGATCTCTTCCCCAGGGTAGGGGAGCCCAAAACTAGACAACACAGGCTTAAGTTGAGAGGGGAAAAATCTAAAAGAGACCTGAGGGGGAACTTGTTCATGGGTGGTGCGTGTAAGGAATGAAAAGCCAGAAGAAGTGGTGGAGTCTGGTACAATTACAACATTTAAAAGGCACCTGCATGGTATATGAATAGGAAAGGTTTTGAGGGATATGGGCCAAATGGGACAAGATTAATTTAGGATATCTGGATGGATGAGTTGGGCTGAAGGGTCTGTTTCTGTGCTGTACGTATCTATGACTCCTGATTGGAGGCATCGTAGGTGGTGTGCTTTGTGATATTTGTCATGGTGCCACATCTGACTCATCCTCTTTCTCCCTCAATTTTTTCACATCACGTCATCTTGTACACATGTCATGAGTAGATGTGTGACAGTGCTCAGTCTACTTACCATCAAGAGTTCCCATGTTGCTAACCCTCCTTGGAGTGGAGTTGAACAAAGGCTGGCAAAAAGAAGCTGAATGTCATCAGTCAACTTTAGCAACATTTTCACTGTATAAATTCCTCTTTTAACTTCACCATTGGTTTCAGGGCAACTTGCTGTACTACTACTGTGGTGAAATCTATATGAAATTAACCTTTAAAAAGACTAATTAGCAAACTGTGGTTCACTGTCTCAGGACACAAGGTTGGGCTTCTGTGTGTTGAAAAGTTCTGCCTCAGCCATGCTATCACTCCTTCACATGTGGGTCCCTGCAATTTCTTGACTTCTAACCATCTCAAGCAATAATACACAAGCATCAAGAATAGTTTACCTTTATATTCAAAGAGGTCTATCCCAAGACATTTCCATCATTGTGTTGGGATGAAGAATGATATCAATGGTTCCCTTATCTTCTGATGATGAATTCTAATACAGTAATATCTCTTCCAATGAGTTTGAGAGACTCAGCCGCCAAACTGTATATTTTGCTTTGGCCCAACTATTTCTGAGGCCCAGCTATCCTTGGTGCTGTCATTACAGGATATCAAGTCTCAAAGCTCTTGGAATGACCAATCCCTCATCATAAATGATTGGCCCATCCACCACACTCAGGTCCCCTTACTGTTCACAGTACTGACATTGCGAGTGTGTGGTGACCATCCTTTGATGCAACATTCTTTGACCTGAGCACAGCCTTTATCTGATCTTTGATTTCATTTTGTTTCTGACTTGTTTCTGGTAGAGCTGTAACTGCTATCAATGTAACCACCTCCTGAGCAAAAACAATATTGCCTTGTACATAGTAAAACACTTGCTGGAGCCTACTGTTTTCCTGGTCCATACTTTTTTGTCTCAACAAACCTCACCGCCATCAGGTTGAATATTAGACATTTTCACTAACACTGTGGAATTTAAGTGTGCTACTAATGATGTGAGGCTTAAGTAGCTTGAAGTGAAAATGAAGAACTTACTCAGTGAAATTTTTGCAAGCCCATGTAGCACCTTAAGCTTCTTTTTTTCTGTCACTGCATATCTCTGTTGAGGATCTGACTGTGTAAGGAATGTGGAAAGCATCGATCAATTTGCTGCATTCATCTGCATTTGAAATGTTACAGCTCTCAGTCCTGTAAAGTTGCACCTGTATCAATAATAGTGGACAGCAATGGGCCAGAGCTAGCTAAAATATCAGTTGAGTTATGAGTTTGAGTTTTCTCAAAAGACATCAGCTGAGCTTCTTCCTAGCTCTGCAGGATTGAAAGTATTTTTCAACAATTAATTATAGTTTGACTGTTCTGTGTAAGATCCAATCAGCAAAGTCAGTACTCTGCTTAACTGTGATCATTTTCTGCATGTGGCAACAATCATTTGTTCAAGTCGAAAAAAAATCAGGGGTTTATAATTCTATTATATAGCACCAGTCTAACATATATTTAGCGACAGAAAAGTTCTTGATTACAGCTAACATAAAATGTAAAGCCACAAGCCTTAGTATGAAGCTACACAGTTTTATGTCCTAAACTGGTTTAGATTTGTATGTTCAGGACAAATAATCTTAAATAGTGTAATGGGCCTATACACTTGTACATTGCAACTAGGTTCACTAATTAACTTTTGTACAATAATTTTTAATAAGATGACCTAGTCTAGACAGATTCTGAGCAGTGGTAAAGTTTGATTTTTAATAATGAACTGTCTGGATTTCAAAAGTCCTGTCTTTTCACAGAGACTTATTTACTTTAGATCAGTTCTCACAATGCAATCTGTAATTATAATTAACCTCACAACTGAGGTTAAATCAGACCCTTCAGATCTTATAGCATCAGGCATTGTGCTGTTAAACAGCCAACGTGTAGCTCATTGATGAGTTTAGTTGGGCAGTGACTTTCCAATTTAGTTTATGATACCCATCAATCTCTGGAGTTTGGCCACATTGCGAGGAGCTGGAAGGTCTTATCTTCTGTG
The DNA here is from genome assembly GCF_030684315.1 of Stegostoma tigrinum. Classification (NCBI taxonomy): domain Eukaryota; kingdom Metazoa; phylum Chordata; class Chondrichthyes; order Orectolobiformes; family Stegostomatidae; genus Stegostoma; species Stegostoma tigrinum. The sequence goes on along the minus strand of NC_081387.1, from coordinate 17,163,632 downwards.
GGCCAGCTGTGGTACCAGCATGTATGATGTGCTCAGAGAACGCCAGGTGGCAGGCTGAGAGATTTTGCATTTGCTGTTCAGTCGAAGTCCTGTCGGTGTCGTAGCAGAGCTCATATTCCAGTGTCATATTGTGTCTGAGTGAATCTTGGATCCGGAAATGTTTCATTTACGGATAAATCCATCCTGTGCTTCAATGCTTGATATGATTCTCTGGAAGATTTCAGGTGCTGCAATGCTAATGGGCAATCTATTGAAGATTTTGAGCATCTTCAGCTCCTCATCAAATATCAGTTGTCAATAAAACATTGCTTGTCTCGGGCTTTGGGAAGATTGCATTTTTTCCTGATTTTGCTAACCCACAAATGTGTCCTACTGCTTTTGTTCAGTGTCTATCATCGTATATTTAACAGGTCAGTTCGGTTTTGGTTCTGGGACCACCCTGGGTGCACCAGTTCACTGGTTCTATCACAAGTTAAATAAGCAATTATTTGAACATAGAGTCAATTTCCTTCATTATCTTTAGAAAGAGTGGATGAGGAACTTTACTGGGTGCCAGTTGGCACAATAGTTTCATTTCGGGATATGAAGACAAGGCAGCTGTAGTCTCAGGGCTGGTCTCTCATTAGAGAGAGAAGACTGGTGGTGGTTTAACGAGAAGGTAACCATGCCTAAGGTGAGGAAAGACGTTGACAAGATAAGTTCTTCATGGAAACCTCATTCAGTATGGAAATTGAACCCCTACTGTTGGCATCACTTGCCAGCTATCCAGCCAACTGATCTAAATCCTAATTTCAGGCTGTGGAGTAATGTGATGCAGAATTCAATCCCGTGGAAACTCAGCTCTGAAAGCTTTAGGCTTGTTTTATCTTCTCAGTTCTTCTATGCTGCAAACGTTAGTACAGGGTTCCCTGCTTGAGAGAGAGCAACTCTGGCTTAGAAACACACATAAAGATTCGGTATTTTTTTTCTCATATATTGAAGGTCTGTCCTGTGACCTGGAATGCTGTAATTCCTGACTCATGTAGTTTTGTGTGCAATGGTCAAAGAGAACATTTTGCCAACAGAGAGAACAAAAACTGCTGTACCAGTGTCCAAATTAAAATGTCTTGTTTCCTGCCACTAGCATTCCAATGGCTTTCCCTTGGTTCTCTCGGGAAAGGCATTATTGATATCACCTATTTCTCGGATCTTGCCCATTTTGAGGGCTTTTGTTTTAACTTAATCTGTACAAATGACAGCTTGGAAGTGGCCCTTCATCCAAAATAGCACCCTTACCCTGCTGAGCTAGTTTTCATCCTGTACTTGTTTTACTCCATGATGATAATGGTTGGCTGTGACAGTTGATGCATTGTCTTTTGGTTTGGCCACCTCTGCTTTTAGGACTTCATGCACTTCATTGAGTTAGTCAGTTTCAGTATAAGGGGCCTCCCAATTTGGTTTTGCTCCATGATCTCAGACTGTCCGCTCATTAGAATTGCCTTCTGTTAAGCCATCCCTTGGCTCAGGGAACACCTCTTCTAAGATTCTGACAACAGTTGTGCCTCTTAAGTCTTTCTCTTGTGCAGCCATTCTCACATTTCCCTGCAATACGTGGCAAACGGAGTTCGATGCGGATAAATGTGAGGCAATTCACTTTGGGAAGAATAATAGGAAGGCAGAATACTGGGTCAATGGAAAGATTCTTGGTACTGTGGATGTGCAGAGGGATCTTGGTGTCCATGTACACAGATCCCTGAAAGTTGCCACCCAAGTTGATAGTGCTGTTGAGAAGGCTTACGGTGTGTTAGGTTTTATTGGTAGAGGGATTGAGTTCCGGAGCGGTGATGTCATGCTGCAACTGTACAAAACACTAGTGTGGCCTCACTTGGAATACTGCGTGCAGTTCTGGTCGCCCCATTACAGGAAGGATGTGGAAGCATTGGAAAAGGTGCAGAGGAGATTTACCAGGACATTGCCTGGTCTGGAGCAAAGGCCTTATGAAGAAAGGCTGAGGGACTTGGGTCTGTTCTCTTTGGAGAGAAGGAGGCTAAGAGGGGATTTAATAGAGACATACAAGATGATCAGAGGATTAGACAGGGTGGACAGTGAGTCTTTTTCCTTGGATAAGCATATGCATGATGATGGGATAGTGTAGGGGGAAGGGGCTTAGATTAGTTCACAGGCTGGCACAACATCGAGGGCCAAAGGGCCTGTTCTGCGCTCTATTGTTCTAACACCATTTGTAACCAGCAAGACTATCAATTATTCCCTTTGTGACTGTGTCAGCTTATTAAAACTGAACAGTAAATAAAGGTATTTATTTTTAAGCTAACAGAACATTATGGTTTCCTTAGATGTAATTCATTCAGCATCAATCTACTGCCTGACTTGGTCACTGTCTGCCTGCACAACCCCTGAATGCTTGTACCTTACCAGCTAGCTGGACAGCGATACATCTATCTCGCACCAATTTGCCCATAATCCCACTTAACTGGAGCATGCAGTTTACTTGATAAGGGAATATTGCTCTTTTGTTCACTGCCACCATATAACATTCTACCTTTTTGCTGATACTAAAGACAACTAACAAAGGCTACAGAGGTATTAACTTTATGCAAGAAAAATCTTACTGTAGCTTCAACTTGCCAGGAAGCTGCAAGAGTGGTCACAGTCATGTGGCATCACTTCTGTGATGATGCAAACCATGTCTGATTAGCTTACTGTCCAGTCAGCATAAAGAGTACCTGACAGCCCATTGGTATTATTGCCAGAGTAGTAAGCTGGTTTTATTTTCTCTGGGGGTGGGAAAGCTGAGTTCAAATCCTGCAATGGAATTTGAATTTGATGCAAAGATTTAAGAGCTTAAGGATGACCATGTTGTAGATGGTCACATGGAAATTCCCACCTTAAAACTGCAAGCCTTAACTACACACAACTCCAGACCACACAGTAATGTGGTGGACTCTTAACTGTATCTATTGCCCCTCTGTAATTGCCTTGGAGAAGATGGTGAGCTGCAGTCTCAGAGCACAGCTACAAGGACTAGGATTTGGCTCAGTAGTAGTAGTAGTATCGGAAAAGCAACACATTTCAAAGTCTGAACGGTGAGGGGCCTAGATGGGAACTTGCAGGGGCTGGTGTTCCCATGTATCTGCTACCCATGGACTTCGAGATGTGGATTTGGAAGATGCAATCAAAGCTTTGGTGAGAAGCTGCAGTGCATTTTGTACACACTGCTGCTTCAGTGTGATAACAGTGAATGCTTAAGCTGATGACAGGGTGCCAATAAAGGGGGTTGCTTTAACTTCGACAAGCTGAGCTTGAGTGTTTTTGGAGCTTCACTGACCCAGGCAAGTTGTCAAAAGTGAATGCATAAGCTGGTGACCAAGTCAGGAAGATCTTATCCCAACAGATAGCAAATTCTGCAAATCAAAATAGTGTGCAGAAAAAGGGGCAGGGGGCACATAACTTGAAAACCAGAGTGATGTTAGGAAATGCTACCATTCCAGGGTGTCAGAAAGCACAGTGTCACCCCAGGGACACTGACACACACACCCTCAGAAAACCTAATGAGTTTTGCAACCGCAAGATAGACACACTACTGTTGGGAAACGGTTAGAAAAGCAGCAGAGGTTGGGGCATTAAGATGGATACGATGGACAGCAAAAGACGTTCCCCCAAAGGGCACAGGTTTAGGGAGAGGGATAGGATTTAGAAGGGACCTAAAGGACAATGTTTTCATGCAGAGTGGGGGGGGTGTGCGTATGGAAATGAACAGTCAGAGGAAGAGCAGGAGGCTGGTACAATTACTACATTTAAAAAGGGCCAAATGCCAGACAAGGGAATCAGACTTATTTAAGATATGTGGTTAGCACAGACAGGTTGGACCGAAGGGTCTGTTTGTGCTGTACATCTCTATGACTGGTGTAAGTCAGCTGAAAGGCACTGTAGAAACCGTGTGCTCGAGAGGGCTCTACCTTTACAGCGACAGGGCTGCAGGCAAAGAAATAGTCACAAAAAGCTAATACAGACAGAGGGAAAAAAAAGAAACAAACTTCATTTTACGAAATAAATACACAAACAAAACAAAAACCTTTATTTTTATATAATATATCTATATATATTTGTATATGTGCATGTATGTGCATGTGGGTGGGTGGGATTTGTGTGTAGTTTTCTTTAAATTACAGAATAACAAAATAATCTTTTCTCCAAAAGAATCTCAAGCATTGGGTGGGGAGGAGCAGGTCTGTTCCCACCTTGATGACCGGCCCAGGGCGTCAAAGTTAGATTAAAAACGCAGGCAACGTGACAAAAACTTTCTGAACACAGCGGTTTCCCCTCCCCAACACACAAGCTAAGGGTGGGAGCAGAGGACATTGGGACACAATCAGAAAGCAGTAGGAACTCAACAGTTAGCAGCAAAGCACAATTAGATTTTTTTTAAAAAAACAAAGTCAGGGGAGGGGTGGGTAAACAGGCTGGGGGTTGCAACTCTCAAAGGGAGACATCTACAACTGAATACAGAGGCCTTCAATAACTTTGAAGAAGTCTTTTCTTTTTCAATGAGATGAGCAAAGAGTGTGTTTCTCACTGCTGTGTGGGGGAAGAGAATCAGAGCTGGGGGTGAGAGGGGTAAAGTTATCACCAAGCAGCCTGACAGAGAATTCGGTATAGTCACCTCAATTCGAACAACAGGAGTCTTCCTGCAGCTTGGAGTGGATGAGGTCATCTCCATCTAACAGGAAGCTACTTAAATGCAGGAGGAAGGGGACAGAAGGAATCAAGAACTAGAAAGGCGGAGGGGAAGCTGGTTCACATGGAGTTTAAGGCCAGGACGGAAGCAAGCTGGCCCAAAGAGCCTGCTTCTGTGCTGCGTGGCCTATATCCTGTGCGGTCGTGATACTCCCTGTCAAAGGGGTCACCCACTTTGTAGCTGATGGTTGGTGGGCAGGAACACTGGGGTGCCCCAAGTCGTGTGCAGACCATCGAAGGGACACTTGCTTCAAAACGTTGCATCTCCCGCTCTTGGAGATAGGCTCAAGGATTACAGGCCTCACCATCACTAGTGGCTGATGCTAAAGACACTCCCATGAACTGCTCAATGGACACATTTGGCAGTTGGTACATTCGAGGTAGGGAGGAATGAAAATATCGATGGAAATGGAGCCAGACTTTCCACCTCTCCACCTTGTTCTTTGGAGAAACAGACAAGAACTGCAAAGGATTTGAGGAATGGCGGAAGGAGCACAAAACAGGAAAGTGCTCCATCAGTCTTTAAAGACCTCTTGCTCAATGTTCTCTCCGCATGAGGTGCATTTTACACTGTCCTCCCCTTGACTACCTCGTCACTGTATTTCTGGCCCGCCTCCCCACCCACCATCAACCAGCCGTCCAGACCTGCACGCCATTGTTCAAAACAGGAAAAATAGCAGGCACCTCACAGAGAGCTTCCTACAGTGGAAGGGACGGAGGCATAAAGAGGAAAATGGAAAGAGAGAGAAACAGGTCAAATAGCATAACGAGACAGCAACTGCGATTGGGCAGGAGGGAATTAAATACCGGCAGAATTTCAAAAGTGCAAAGTGGGAGAGGAAGCAGCTTAATGATACAGAAGTGCGAAAGAAAATTGCACATACCCGCTGAAAAAGATACAGTACACAGAAAGAACACACTCAGCAGTAAAGGCAGAGAGACAGAGCAGAGGGTGAGACAGAGAGAGAAAAAGAGAGAACAGTGAGATAGAGAAAGAGGAAAAGGGAGAGAGAGAGAGAGACAGAGAGGCAGAGGGGAAGAAAGGGGAGGAACAAAAAAGGGAAAGGGCAGATGGAGAAGAGAGGGGATAGGTTGAAGGAGCAAGAACGAAAGAATGAAAGCCAGGTCTGAGAGGCTGAGCTAGGGAGTGACAGAAAGGGAAACAGGCAGAGATAGGAAAGGTGGGCATTGCCTGAGAATGGGAGAGTGGATGACCAGGGGCAGGGATGCAGTGGAAGGTAGAACAATGACACTAAGTGACAACAGCAAAATATTCGAGCAGAAAGTGCTTTCAAGTTCATAATAAAAATCTAACATACAAAGAGCCAGGAAGGAGAGCCGGCACAAAACCCAGTGTCCCCCCCCCCCCCACCCCCACAGAGCCTCCCGCGCACAGTCCCCACCCCGCAAAGCGTCCCACACACTCCCTCTCCAACATTCCTCATACAGTCCCCTACACAATACCCCAGTGTCCCTCAGTCCCATACACGAGTCCAAATTCCTCAACACAGTTCCACAGCACATTCCTGCCCATTCCCCACAGAGACCGTGGGCGCTGTCTGATCCACATCCCTCATCTCTCAGAGATGTCTATGCCATTGGCCGGCTCTCCTTTACTTGAGTGGGCTCTGTGACACTAAAAGCTGCCATCAATAGTCCCCCAACAACTTCTCTATGTGCCTGTATGCTGGGGGGATGCACACTACAGGAGCCTACACACACAGCAAATGGAATTGCGCCCGAAGAATTCCAAATTTTTTTTTTAAAAAGCGTGCGGTTTAAAAAACAACTTTGCTCCTGATGCTGAGTGGGTGCCTGGTTAGAGAAAACCTGCCTCAGCTTGGCACTTCACTCCTTGCCCCGAAAAAACTACTCCTCCCTGCGCCCTCCTCCTCAGGTCAGACTCTCCTGCACTCTTGAGGGGGAGCTAAAATATGGAGGGGCCTCCCCACTCCACCAGGTACTGCACTTTGTTGTCCAGGGTGAGTCTGCGGGCCAGGATACGGACCGTCTCCCCTCGTGCCAGTCTGCCCATCGCCCCGAAGTAGCTGTTGACGGATGAGCGCAAGTAGGACAGTGGCAGGTCGTCGTCGCTGGAGTCGCACTGCGACCGGGCCTCCATCGGGATGTCCGAGCCATCTTCCTCTTCCTCCTCCTCATCCTCCTCCTCCTCCTCCTCCTCCTCTTCCCCCTCATCCTCCTGCTCCGTCTCTGCGGGGTCACCCGGCCTCTCATCTGCCCCGTCATCACAGTCCAACAGCCGGTTGCCGATGCCTGCAGCCTTGGCCTGAGTGCCCGAGTTCTCGCTGAGGGCAAAACAAGGTCAGATGGTCATAGAGGCCTACAGCCCATGAATAGGCCCATCGGGCCTGCCCCAATCAAAAGAAACAGGCATCTAACTATTCCAATCCCATCTTCCAACACTTGGTTCATTGTTTAGTCTATCTTGGCACCTTAAGTGCACATCTAAACACTTCCTCAAAATCATGAGGGTTTCTCCCTCTACCACCCATTCAGGCAGCGAATTCCAGATTCCCACCCCACCCGGAATGAAAGTTTTCCTCATCTCCCCTCTAAGCCTCCTGCCCCTTACCTTAGTTCTGTGCCTCCTGAATGATTACCACCTCAACCAAGGGGAAATGCTCCTTCCTGCCTGGGCCCCTCAATTTTGTACATTTCAATTCCGTCCCCCTTGCGTCTCCTCTGCTCCGAGGAAGACAACCCCAGTCTATCCAATCTCTCTCCATCATTCAAATTCTCCAGGCAGGGTAAGATCCTGGGGAATGGAGTGGAAGTTAGTCATCAGCACAGAGATAGTATTGCCTGTTGGAGGAAGAGATGACAACTTCAAAGTAATATCACCAGACTAAAAAAAAAATCCAAAGACCCAGGCTTCATGGGAGGATTATCAGTTCAACTCCTAACACAGCTGCCTGTGGTGGATTTCAATTAAATATTGACAAACTTTTGACTATTAAAAACTGGTCTGACTGCTAGTGACCACAAAACAACTATCAACTGCTGCAAAAAAATCGTGTCTAGTTTGCTCACGTCCATCAGGGAAGGAAATCTGCCACTTTAGCCAGTCTGAACTAAATGTGATGGCATGGTTTCTCAGTGGTTAGCACTGCTGCCTCACAGCACTGGAGACTGGGTTTGATTCCAACCTTGGGCGACTGTCTGTGTGAGGTTTGCATATGGTGGGATCTCAGTGGAATTCTCTTTGGAGGGTTGGTGTGGACTAGATGGGCCGAATGGCCTGCTCCTACATTGTAAGGATTCTATGTGACTCCAGATCCACAGGAAGATGGTTGGCTGTGAGCTAACCCTGCTAATAGCCGAGCAAGCCATTCAGTTCAAGTATAATTAGGGGCAGGCATCATCACACTAATGCCCACATCCCACAATAAACGATTATATATATTTTATGATATGTACACACATCTATGTAGCAGGCTGAACATTACTGCTTAATGTAACAGTGTGTTTTAAGATATGCAGAGATGGTAGGACACAATATACATACTACTGTACACCGAGGTTTATTTTTAAATCAAGAACTCAGCAGAGGGGATTCACAGAATATCAAGTTTCCAAGGGAACGATTTATACTGAAAGAGAAACAGGTACGGATTGGTTGGCGAGTGGACTTTTACTGGTTGAGATCTTATCCCCGAAGCCTTCCCTTAAATTCGAACCAAGGCATCAGCAAAGTGAATGTGTCCACGGCCACTTCTAACTGAACAGCAGCCTGGGGGACAACATTTATTTGGGTCACGGCACAGGACAACACCTCAACCAATGACGGTCAAGTTGCTAGCTGGCACCCTTTCCTTGTGCCGTGTAAATTGTTGTTTCCTTCAAAATATGGTCCTCTTCTATCTGCCTTGATAAAGAGGAAAAGCTATCGCAGCATGTTTCTTGTTACAACGATATACAGCAGCGTTGGACCTTATAAGTCGGTGCATTGTGCATTGTATGCAGCAGAGTTACACAAGGGGGAATAATTACGCCAGGAACTGGAGGCAGTTCAGAAGCGGTTTACTGGATTGATAGCTGGAATTAGCGCACTAGGACGATAGATTATGGGCTTATTTCCACTGGAGTTTAGAACATTGAGGGCTAACTTGATTGAAGGTCCTGAATGTTTTTGAGAAGGTGGCTGTGGACAGGATTTCTCCCTCTTGTGGGCGAATCCAGATCTAGAGAGACAGATAATGGGAACTGTAGATGCTGGAGGATCCGAGGTAACAAGGTGTGGAGCTGGAGGAACACAGCAGGCCAAGCAGCATCTTAGGAGCACTGTTTTGAAATTAGGGACCACACTTTCAGGATACGGGGGGGGGGGGGGAGAGCAGTGTTGTGCAACTTTGGAACTCTCTGCCAAAGAAAGTGGTGGTGTCATTGAATATTTTTAAAGACAGAGCTAGATGGATTCCTAGGTAGGGGGAATCAGAGATTAAAATGGAGGAGGTGGGAACTTGGGACTCAAAACACCAACAGATCAGCTATGATCTCATCGACTGGGGGGAGTAGGCTCAAAGGGCTAATGATAGATTCCTGTTCTTATTTTGTATATTTGTTATATCACAGCATACTACGTATCATCTACATGAGTGGTATACCCATTAATCACACTTTGGGCTATACAACTCAAAAGCATGTTATATATTGAACAAAGAGTGTGCTTAAATAACATATACAGGTGGGTCACATAGGTTACATATCAACCACCTGTAGCACACAGTCTCAAACACACACAGGAGTTTTACAAATGTGCAACATACAGTGTGCTCTATTGTGATTACAGGAGTGTTATATCCTTGTGACATACAGTGTGGTATAAACTACAGGCAGATGCACTGTAACACACTGTGTGCTTACTTAATGCATATAGGAGGGTTATAGCCCTGTACTCCCATGACATTATACAGATAGAAACAACCTGGAACACTATGCATGGGGAGAACTGAGGCAGAGAGTATGCAAGGGACAGTATTGATTGAGATTAAATTGATTATTGTTTGGAGCATGGGAGGATGCTGAAACAGGATGAAATCGATGGACATGGGGGTTAGTCCTAGATGGCCTGTGTCAGGCTGAATGGCTTCCATCAGTGAGTGGGTCTCCTTCCAAGTCTGAATGGCTCTTTGGCTGGTGCAGGGCTCCTGATTTGAGCTGTTCCGGGGGTGGGGGGGGGGGGGGGGGGGTGTTGGTAAAGGGAGCAGGGGTCTGTGGAACATCAACAAGGATTCCTTACCCATACTCGAAGGAAGAGGAAGAGGACGAGGACTCCAGACTGCGGACTGCGTTCGAAGACGGCTGAATCGATGCATACATCATCTTTGGAGGTGTCCTACCGAAACAGAAACAGAGGGGGGAGGGGGGAAAGGGAGAGAGAGATAGAGAGAAAGGGCAAAAAGATCATCAAGTCCTCTTACGGCAATCACAAGTGTCAAATTGCCGCCTCCTCCGTCTCATTCCCAGTATTAATTTTCAGAAGTGAATCATGGGCATAGCTGAAGAGGAGAGCATTTGCAAGGTTATGGGGAAGGAGACAGCGAGCAGTGGGGCTGAGTGGTTCATTCTTCCAAAGAGTGAGCACCGTTAGGATGGGTGAAATGGACGTGATGTTGTGTGGCATTTACTGTTTTGCTCGAGGTGTAACCACGAGGCAGGGAAAACTCAGAAACAATGCCACGGGGTGTCGCACTGAGAGCGTGGGTGAGGCCACAAGTGTCTGACTATGCAGCACTGCCCCAGGTACCGCACTGGCATGTCGGCCTTGAATCACACGCTCACATCCTGGGGTGGGACTCGAGACCCTCTTGGATTGGAGGGGAGAGTCCTTCCACTGAGCCATACAAGGTGGGATGAAAGATAGAGAAGCCAACAGGGTGCTGGACGGGAAGAGGAGACAGGAAAGTGGTGGCGCGCACACAGAAGACAAAAATCAAAGAAAGTGCATCCCATTGTGTAGGGAAGATAACACCGTACCACACAGCCTGCCCGTAACTCCCCACAGCCAGAGCAAGGCTACTTCATTCCACTATTTTGACTTACAGAACCAAGGGTCACGGTCCAGGGATACAGGATGGGTCATTGAGGACCAAGACAAGGAGTAATGTCTTCACCCAGAGTGGGGAGCCAGTAGAATTCTCTATCACAGAGAGCACTGAGGCCAAAACATTCAATGTTTTCAAGGAGCAGTTGGATATAGTTCTTAGGGCTAAAGGGATCAAAGAGGAATGGGGGAGAAAGCAGGATCGGGGACGGAACTGGACGATCAGCCTTGAAGGGCCGAACGGCCTACTCGGGCTCCTGTTTTCTGTCATTTAATCACATCGGGGCAGATCAGGGTTGGCAGTTCGATCCAAACCGAGCTCTCAATGCTCGCAAACTAGGATATCCCAGCCAGTCCCTCGCCCTGTACCACACCACCCACCCTCCGATTCCCACACCAGCCCACCTTCACCACCATCCTGCCGGTTTCCTTGCACACGGCCTGAACCAATCCCACAGTAACTACTCTGAAGCACAGTCCTCCCCGCTGTGGCCCAGCCAGAAGTTATCCACCTGCGATCACTAAAAGCAGATTACCAACTCACCCACCTTACCTTTGCTCACAGGAGTCTGCTGTATATAAAATATCACCCTCACGACTTGGACCTTGCAGTTGTGGGCAGGCTCTGGGGAGTTACTTACCCTTGATTTCCTGGCTGCTGTAGTCACTATGTTCATAATGTGCTTCAGCTCAGTTACTGTGGTTAATAGTGACCACCATGATCTTTATAACTGGGGAATTCAGTGTCAGCTAAGCCACTGCAGATCAGATTCGGTCTTGCTGGTGGGCGTCATTGCTTGGTATAAATGTGTTCACTTACAGGTCATCAGCATCACAGGTTAGCATTTACCTCCCACCTCTAGTTACCCTTCCGAAGGTGGTGATGAGTTACCTTCTAGAGCTGCTGTGTACACGCACTTTGGCAGACCCACACTGTGGTTTAGGGAGGGATTTCTAAGATTTTGACCCACTGAAGGAATGCCAATACATTTCCAAGTCAGGATGGTGAGTGGTTTGGAGGGGAACTCGAAGGGGAACACGTATCTGCTGCCCTTGCTCCGGGTGGAAGCGGTCGTGGGGTTCGGAAAATCTGGCTGAAGATCTGTGGTGAATTCCTGCAGTGCATCTTGTAGCTGGTGCACACTGCTGCTTCCAAGTGGTGGTGGAGGGAGAGAATGCTTGTGAATGTGGTTCCTAATCAAGCAGCTACTTTGTGCTGGATGTTGTCAAGCTACTTGGAGTGTTGTTGGAGCTGCTCCCACCCAGGCAAGTGGGGGGTATTCCAACACACTCTGGACTTGTGCCTGTGGATTATGGAGAGGGTTTGTGGAGTCAGGAGGTGAGTTACTTATTGCAGAACACTCAGCTCTGACCTATTCCTGTACAGTGTTTAAATGGTAAGTCCACTTCTGGTCAATGAAAACCCCCAACATATTGACAGTGGGGGATTCAGTGATGGTGATGTCACTGAATGTCAAGGGGGTAATGAGGAGATTGTATTTTACTGGAGATGGTCATTGCTTGGCAGATACGTCATTTGCCATTCACAGCTCCAGCTGGATATTGTCCAGATCTTGCTGCATTTGAACAATGGGCTGCTTCAGCATCTGAGGACTCACGAATGGTACTGAACATCGAGCAATCGTTGGCAAACATCCCCAATTCTGATCTTATGATGGAGGGAAGGTCATAGACGAAACAGCTGAAGATGGTTGGGTCTAGGACATTCCCCTGAGGAACTCCAGCAGCCAGGCCCTGTTCAACGTCAATGCCAGACCTCGTGGCTCTTTTGCACCATTTCAAAGGGGCCCATGTCTCTCAGAGTCTATGCGCATTGGCTTCTAATCGTGCTGCCTCATTATGCAACCTGGAGCGCACAAAGCCCCTTGACCAAAACTGAACAGGGGGAGGATAAACGCCCAGGGGGACAACTCCTCGATCTGTCCCTCCCTGACTAGACTGTGCACCTACCTCTCGGTACTCTCCCTGATGGGACACATGTTGGCACTGCCTCGGCAGCCTTGGTAAGACTGGTTGGAGCTGTAGGGGTTCGTAACCACGTTCTGCAGGCACAAAGAACACTGGCTGTCAACTTGAAGTAGGCACCTCGCACCCTGATCCCTGACAGCCTCCCAAAGCCCACCCCCTGACAGCAGACACACACACGCATACACACACTACCGTGGCTGGAGGAGTCCAAACTGTGCTCAACTTTTGGCGACTCACACTCCCGCCGCAGCACATGTCGGTTAATTGCACATACACCATGCCAATTCCCAGAAAGTGAGTGAACACGGAAAACCGCACCCCGAACTGATAGGGAGGGAAACCTGGAACGCCCTCCTGTCCAGGGGTTACTTCTTCACAGAATCCCTACAGTGCGGAAGCAGGCCACTCGGCCCATCGGGTCCACTGCAATCCCCTGAACTGCCTCGCCGTCTCCCTGTTTACCACATGGACTGCAGCAGGTCAAGGTGGCAGCTCACCACCACCTTCTTCTAGGGCACTACAAATGGACACTCTAAGGGGTGAAGGTGGTGGCAGCGGCGATGGTAGAGGTGGAAGTGTTGGAGGTGATGGTACTAATCTGCTGCCCCTGCCCTTGGATGGGAGAGGTGGAGGCAGTGCCTGATTCCACTCTCAAATATATTGTCTCAGGTGTCTACCTCAGACACTGGTGAGACCAGACTGCCCCTCCTCGCCGTCTTTGGCGGGCACATGCACAGACACACATTCCCTCCCCCTCCTCTGGCATCTTACCTGGCTGATGGCTTTCTGCAGCAGGCGCCGTGCCTGCCTGGTCTTCAGTTCGTACAGGTCCTGGGACTCCCTGTGGGGAGGACGCCTCTTGGTCTTCACCTTCTTCACTCCCTCGATCTCAGACCTGGATGCAAGCAACACCAAACGTTTTCAGAGTCCCACCTTCCTGAGCGACAGCACATAACCGGGGGGGGGGGGGGGGGTGCACGGGCACAGTGCAGCAGCACCGGGCTCCCCATGACTCTCAGTTACCACTTTGGCTTCATGAAGAACAGCAGGGTCAGGGCAGCTGACTGGCTTTCAACTTGACGTCCCTTCACCATTGGTGCTCATTTCAGCGGAATTGCTGTTGAAAAAGTGGGATCAGCTTGAACCACCACAGACCACCAGCTGTGGGTTGACCCACAATATCCGGAGGGAGGGAATTCCAGGATTCTGACCCAGTGAGAGTGAAAGAGCGGCAACGTATTTCCAAGTCAGGATGGTGGCTGGCTTGGAGGGGAACTTGCAGGTGGTGGTCCCATGTACCTGCTTGCCCTTGTCCTTCTAGATGGAGATTGTCATGGGCTGTATATGGTCACATACGGTGACGATGCAAATAACAGACTGAATTAACAGGTCATTTTCCCCATGAATAAATCCTGCGTCAGACTGTGATCCATTCAATTGCTGTCAGCCCCTCAGGTTTGTACCATGAGAAAGGGGAAACGTTCCAGAATTCAAGTGTGTAACTGGAGCTCAGATACAAATCAGCCATGGGTAGGAGGCTCTTATGATGCTGTGGTAGTGCCCTCACCTTTACGCTGGGAGGTCTAGGTTCAAAACCCACCTACTCCAGGTGTGTGTCATAACTAGGGCCTCATGGTGCTGTGGAGCGTCGCTGTCTCTGAGCCAGGATTTCCCACGATTCACCTGCACCAGAGGCGCATAATAATATTTCTGATCAGATTGATGATAAAATATGCACAAATCAGCTACAAGCAGACAACGTGCAGGTGCTGGGAATGTGGTTCGGACAGGCCTGGGGGCATGTGCAAAATCTGCAGAAGAGCGTGTCATCAAGGAGAGGCAGAACTGGTCTTCAGGAGGCATTGCTCCCTCTCAGTTGAGTGCAAAAATCTGATATTCAGATGGGAGGCTCTCTCTCTCTCTCTCTCGTTGTATGGCCCATTCCCTGAATCTGCACTGCTTCAGTCACTTGAGCCAGCCTCCACTTCATCTGGAGGTCTAAGATGGAACATATCTGCAGGGACTCCATGTACAAAACTCTGAACCGGGGCGGGGGAATGGGGATGCTGGAGGTGGAATTGAAAGTGATGGCTACATTTGTGTGGTGACCCTCATTGCATAAAACAGTGTCATTACATAATGAGGTTCGAAATGGTCCTGGTGACCATCGACTCGGTGAAAGGCACTCTCTGGTCTGCCCAAAATGTATCGGTCTTCCATAGCAAGGAGTTGGCCCCTGACCGGGTGTTGCAGACTGGCACGGTCCAAGGTACGGGACTAGGTGCTGAGGGACTCACTAAAGCTTCGGGCAGCTGCCATTGTCTGAGGGCTTCTACAATACTATAGAGAGGGGCTGTTAATGTATACAACACGTTGCACCTTGTATTGGAACATACATCATTTCTGATTGTTTGGTAAATGTTCCAAATTTGCATTGGGCTTCGGGCACCCCAGAGGCCAAAGTGCTCAATGGAGAAATTGTACTTTTCATTCTATCTTCTATAATACCTGACTCCAAATGTGACTTGCTTGGAAATAATTACTGAATGACGTATATTTTGGTCATAAAATGAAGCTGGAGTAATTAAACAAGGGTGTCAATCTTCAAAATGGATCAATGTGGATTTGAAAAGCAATTTTCTACACAAAGCTCTTGTCACACAGTATTAACATTACCCCAGTATACAGCCATTGTATTTCAGCATAAACACTGTCAGTGGGGGTGCGCCATTCTGCAGCTCCACTTCACTGGCCTGGCCAACACTGACCTTTTGGGAGAGAGGCTGGAAGAGGTCCTCATCAGCTGGTTTGCAATCTCACGCAGGGTATCAGCGGGTGGGGGCTGAGGTGGCATTCGCTCCTGTAGACCAAAGATACACTTCTTCTTCTTGATCTCCTTCCCGGACACAAATCTGGAGAGTGAGAGAGATACAGCGAGTTGTACAAAAGTAAAAGACAGAGATTGACACACACACACACACACACACACACACACACACACACACACACACACACACAGAAGAGGAGACAGAATAAGAGGTGGGGAATGGGAGCCATGGTGCAAAGAGAGACAGAGAGTAACAGAAAGGCTGGAGAAAGAGCGAGACAGCAAAATGAGATGGAGACAGACAGAGAAAGGGATAAAGGAGTCACAGAAACATGCAGCACTGAAACAGGCCCTTTGGTGCAACCATAATCCCAAACTAAATTAGTCCCACCTTCCTGCTCCTGGCCCATATCCCTCCAAACGTATCTTATTCATGAACCTTTCTAAATACCTTTTAAATAGTGTAGCTGTACTTGCATCCACCACTTTCTCTGGAAGTTTAATCCACACATGAACCAAACTCTGTAAAATAAAAGTTGCCTATCATGTTTTTTTAAAATCTTTCTCCTCTCACCTAGACTTGAAATCCCCCACTGGGAAATGACAAGTGCCATTCACCTTATCTATACATCTCATGATTTTAGAAGGCCAGGCAAGGTCACTCCTCAACCTCCTACATTCAAGTGAAAGTCATCCCATCCTTTCTAGCCTCTTCTTATAACACAAACCTTCTATTCTTGAAAACATCCTTATAAATCTTTCCTAAACCCTCTCCAGCTTTATAATATCCTTCCTGTAACAGGGAGGCCAGAACTGGACACAGTGCTCCAGGAGAGGCCTCTCCAACGTACTGTACAATTCTAAATGTCCTAATTCCCCCAGCATTGAAGGCAAACATGCTAACTGTCCTCTTAACTACCCTGTATACATGTTTCACAAACTTCAAATTATGTACCTGAACCTCTAGGCCTCTCTGTTTTACAACCACTCCCAAAGGCCCTGCTTTTAATTGAACAAGCCCTGTTCTTTTTTGTTTTACCAAAATGCAATACCTTGCAATTATCCAAATTAGACTCCATTTGCCGCTCCTCAGCCCATTGACACAATCAATCAAGATCTCTTTGTGATCTTAGATAACTGTCCAATATACCATTAATTTTGTTGTCTCTGCAAACTTACTAATCATGCCTTCTATACTCTCATTTAATCAGTAATACAAACGTTAAAAAAAGTGGACCCAGCACCAATCCCTGTGGAACACAACTGGTCATAGGCCTCCAGTCCGAAAATCAACCCCCCCACCATCACTCTCCAGCTCCTGTTGATTTTGTATCCAACTGACAAGCTCACTCTGAATCCCTTGTGACCTAATTTTACTAATCAGTCTACCGAGTGGAACCTTGTCAAAGACTTCACTGAAGTACAAGTATACAATGTCTGCCGCTCTGCGCTCAATCTTTTTGGATACTTCCTCAAAAAAACTCAATCAAGTTTGAGAGACATGATATTCCTCACACAAATCCATGCTGACTATCCCTAATCCTTCCTTGGTCTCCAAATGCATATAAATCCTATCGTTCAGAATCACTTCCAACAACTTACCCACCACCAAAGTCAGACTCACAGATCTCTCGTTCCCAGGCTTCTCTTTACGTTGCCTTCTTAAACAAAGGCACAACATTAGCCGCTCTCCAGCTATTTGGCACCTCATCCATAATTATAGATGATACTAATATTTCTGAAAGAGTCACCGCAATTTCCTCCCTGACTTCCCACATTGTCCTGGGATACACTAGAACAGGTCAGGAGATGTATCCACCTTTATACTTTCTAAGATCTCCAGCACTTCCTCTTCTATAAAGTGAACTGTTTTCACAGTATCAATATGTAATTCCCTACAGTCTCTAGCTTCCATCCTTTTCTCCACAGTTAAGAAACTGGTGTGAAATATTCATTTAATATCTGCCCCATCTCCTGAGGTTCAACAAAAAGGGGATGTTTAAGGGGCCCTAGCCTCCCCCACGTTGCTCTCTTACTTTTAATGAACTTGTAGAACTTCTCTGGAGTATCCTTAACTTTAGCTGCCAAGGCTATCTCGCATCCCCTCTTTGCCTTCTTGATTTCGCTGTTAAGAATACCCATACACTCTTCACACACTTCAAGAGGTTGACTTGAACTTAGCTGTTTATGTCCAATATATGACTTATTTTATTCTTGACCAGAACCACCCTGATTCATCCATTGTTCCCAATTTTACCAGCCTTACTTTTCACTCTAACAGGAACATATTGACTCTGAACTCGTCATCACACTTTCGAAAGCCTCCCATGTGTCAGTTATCCCTTTACCTATGAACAGTCTAATCGACTTTTAAACGATGCTGTCTCATGATTAAAAATCTGCTTTACTCTGACTAAAACCTTTAATTTTTAAGGAAGGTTTATCCTTTTCCACGAGCATTTTAAAATAATAGAATTATGTTCACTGGACCTAGAGTGTTCCCCTATCACCTCAGTCACTTGCCATATGTCCCAAACGAGGTAGCACACAGGCACGAGACAGAGAAACCAGTCAAAGCAAGCACACACACGGGGAGGGCGCGAAAGAGGGAGCGCGAGGGCGAGCGCGAGGGCGAGCGCGAGGGCGAGCGCGAGGGCGAGCGCGAGGGCGAGCGCGAGGGCGAGCGCGAGGGGGAGCGCGAGGGGGAGCGCGAGGGGGAGCGCGAGGGGGAGCGCGAGGGGGAGCGCGAGGGGGAGCGCGAGGGGGAGCGCGAGGGGGAGCGCGAGGGGGAGCGCGAGGGGGAGCGCGAGGGGGAGCGCGAGGGGGAGCGCGAGGGGGAGCGCGAGCGGGAGCGCGAGCGGGAGCGCGAGCGGGAGCGGGGGAGACAGCGACGGGGAGCGCGAGAGACAAATGAAGAAAATAGAGAAAGAGACATGATGATCGAGTGAGCGAAAGAGACAAGGGAGATAAACAGAGGCAGAAAGGATGAGATAGAAACAGGAAAAAAGGTAGACAGAGACTGATAGAGGAGAAAGAGACAGATCGGCAAAGAGCACAGAGGAAGTGAGATGGGGTGTCGATGCGTGCACATCAGAGAGTGAGTGTGCGAGAGTGACAGAGACAAGATAAAGAGAAATAATGGAGTACAAAAACGAAGAGTGGGGCTGAGGGGGTGCAATGATGGGTAAGCAAGAGAGAAAGGAAGCCACTCCTCCAGCAAAGGCACACACCCACTGCCCCACACACAAACCAAGTGCCTGTGTGGGGATTTAGTCTGCATTACAGTGCAGCAATGGTTGGACAAGACAGTTAAGTGGGCCCTCCCAAGTAAGGCGGGCGTGAGGAAGAGTTCTTTCCTGAAGAGAGAGCAGTGGCATTACGTAGATTCAACGTGGAGTGAGAGGTTTTTGTTCTGCAAGGGAGTAATGCAGACAGGGGGAAAAACAAGTTAACACCACAATCAGATCACACAACAAACTCAAGGGGCCAAATGGCCTGCTGAATGTTCTATGCTGCTACTCTGATATTTCAGGATCTCACAGAGAAATAAAACATGGGCTGGGAGGCTGACATTCCCAGCGCAATGCCAGCAATACCAGACCGGAATACATTTCAGGAGCGGAGCCCACAAATGCCGAGGTTGTTGAAGACTTGGGAAGGACCAGTCTTTACCTGCTCCTGTGGCTGTTCAGGGCGTTGAGGATCTGCTTGTAGCGTTCAGACTGGGAGGCACCGGAGAGCTGGCAAACAGGAGACAACATGTGAGGTTAAACAGGATATAGAGAGCAAAGTGGAGCTCCAATATCATGCTGGCAGAATTCACACCAAGACAAAGAGAAAGAGAAAGAGAGAGAGAGCGAGCGAGCAAAAGAGAAAGCAAGTGAGCAAGCAAACTGCATTTTAATTGAATAGAACTCTGAAATTAAGAGTCTAATGATGACCATGAATCCATTGTCAACTGTCAAAAAACCTATCTGGTTCATTAATGTCCTTTAGGGAAGGAAACTGCCATCCTTACCTGGTCTGGCCGACATGTGACTCCTGACTGTCAGCAATGTGTGAGACTCATAACTGCCCTCTGGGCAATTAGGGATGGGCAATAAATGCTGGCCTAGCCCTGACACACTCATCCCATGAGTGAACAAAAATAATTCTCCATTTACTCCTGTTACACTTTCATTTCCCTGTCCGACAATAATCTGCAGAAAGTACTGTCAGATATTCGGACAAGGTCCTGCCACAGGGGGCTATTCAAACTAAAGACGGCGGCACAGGATGTTGGAGGGGGCTGTGGGAAGGGATGTTGAGCTGTGGTGGCCATGATGTTGGGCCGGTAATACTGAGGTCACAGGTTCAGATGCCAAACCTGCGGAACACTGGGGTTTATTTATCCATCACCAGGCCTGGGTCAAAGAGCAGGCCCCTGGCATCAGCGACGCTGCGATGAGTTGGACATGCCATCACCCCAGCCCGGAGTCTCCAGCGAGTGAGGAGCAGTGCCTGGACAGAGATCCCCTGGCCGGGACTCGCAGGCCGAGCCGAGGCTCCAGGTCTGTGGGTAGGCCCAGCTGTCTGAGGGAGCGGTAGCGCCAGCAAAAGGGACGGCAGAGGGCCTTCATGGCTGGTGACAGCATCTGCTTGGGTCCCATTGGGGAACAGGAGAGACAGAACCCGTGCACCCTCAGACCCATGGCTCCAGCTCAAGCATGGCGGAGGCCTGTAACCCAGACCCTACCGACCATAACTGAGACTCCAAAGCCCCTATCAGAGAGCCCAGCCAATGTCAAGCAGCAACTGGAGGAGCAACAGAGGATGAACAAGAAGAGGAGAGAGAAAGATGAAGTCTATTACAGAAAAATCTCGCATTACAATGTTTCAAGATGGCACCGGAGCATGGCGACACTTCACATGTAACGAAACACTTTGCATTGTATTTATTTTTTATGCACACGAGACAATAAACCTAAAATTCAATCCTTTCCCGGGGATGGAAGGATCACAAGCAGAGCTGTCCATCCCCAGTCACAGTAGGCCAGCCCAGGTAAGGACAGCAGATTTCCGACCGTAAAGACAAGAGGTGGGGGGGGGGGGGGGGGGGGGCGGGGTGCGCTGGTGGTGGTGTGCGTGGAAGAATCGGCAGATTTCTATGACAATTGAGGTTGTGCTCGCTGCCCAGTCCACACCGTCATCCGCAGAACGTCGGTCTGGATCTCTGCCACCACCTCCCCAGTTTCCACGTTGCGTGTCGGAAAACTGACCGGGATTGGAGGACAGCCGCTGGAATTTTACCCAACCTGATACGGACTTAAATACGATCCCACGGAATTCTCCCCTTGAACGTAAAACTGATGATCTACACCCCCACCCCAAGGGGAGAAACATCTGGCAGCAGGAGAAAGGAAGGTTCTGAAAAACGTAGTCAAACAGATCAGGCATTCACGATGATTTCAGTCTCATTCCCAACACAATCAATGCAATTGTACAGGACCTTGGTGAAACCACATCAGAGGAAGGGATGTTCCGGCCTCAGAGGGAGAGCAAATGTGGTTTACCACACTGAATCCTGGGATGGCAGCCCTGACGTAGGAAGACAGGCTGGATCGGTCAGGTCTATATCTACTGGAATTTAGATGAATGAGGTGGGGATCTTGTCGACATCTATAACATTCTAACAGGACTGGACAGGGTCAGTGCAGGAATGAAGTTCCCAATGGCAGAAGTCCAGAACCAGGGGATCACAGCATAAGGATACAAGGTAGGCTATTGACAACTGAGATGAGGATAAACATCTTCACCCATAGAGTGGGAAGCCTGTGAAATTCCCTGCTGCAGAGTGGTTGTGGCCAAAACACTGTTTTCAAGGAGGAATTAGATATAGCTCTTGGGTCTAAACAGATTAAAGGAAATGGGGAGAAAACAGGAACAGGGTGCAGAGTTGGATGATCAGTCATGACAGTCATGAATGGCCTTGAAAGACCAAATAGCCAACTTCTACTTTGAACATGAACGTGTACATGAACCCCTCATATTCCTCGGCCTCCTATCACAATCACCACGTGATGCCGGGACACTCAGGAAGGAGTCGATCATGCACCCATCTCTCTCTACCCCCTTCCCCCAGTAACCCCCAAAGTGCCGTCACACACATACTTCACCAAGCAGCAGGTTGTCCCAGTTTTCATTGGCAAACGCCAGGATCTCTCGCTCAAAGTCAAAGTACTTCTTCCGGCAGCAGGTGCTCAGGTGGTACAGGATCAGATGTGCAACGTCGACCCTGAAAACCACGCAGAGTTTTAACTTGCGGTCCAAAGCCAAACAACAACTAACCCCTCCATAGCCCCTCCCCCATCTACCCTGACCAAACCAGTGTTACATGAAACCCTTCCATGGAGGGTCCTGGGGCGGCAGGGCTGAGGGTATTTTTTGTGTGTATCACATCAAAAACACAGGTACTAAGGATCATTAAGGTTACGGGGATAGTGCAGGAAGGTGGAATTGAGGTCGAAGATCAACCATGAGCTGGTTTAATTCAGAACAGCCTTAATGGGCCAAGTGGCCTACTCCAGCTCTTATTTTCCATGAAACTGGGCAAGCTACATATTCCAGGATTCAGTGCATCTCCTGCAACATTCCTTCTTTTTGTTTTCACTTGCATTATGTCCAATTCTAGTTTCTGTCCAGTGGACTTCACGGTCTCACATTGCTGTCCCACAGTCATTCTCCCTCTGATAGAAAGGTCTGTACTCACCCAGGAACCAACACCACTGGCTGCAAGTACGGTCCAAATGGTCTGCTGGAAGACCAGGCAGCTCATCAGTGCCCAAGGCAGCAGCATAGCAAGGGTGCAGCATTGCCCTGAACCTGGCTCAGCTTTTGTCTAATGGTGGCTCTTTTACCCATCATCCATGGCAGCAATGAAACACCTCCATCCCTGGGACTGAGCCTTGGAAGCCTTCAGTCCCAAAGAGTGAGCATTTGCACTGCCATTGTGGATGCTGGGTCAGGAGGTCCACATTACAGAGAAAAGCCACGTCCTTCAGCCTGCCAACTCTCTCCGTGGCCCATGACTCTGTGCTTAAACTCACAAACCAATGCAGTGTTTTGTGAGGCACTCTCTTGTCCCCATGGTTTTGCATGGTGCAGCAAGGCCTGTTTGGGGTGGTCACTTAATGCCCCTTATGCGAGGGTGTTAGTTTTTGTTGGGGGTGGATAGGACAGCAGGTATTGCCGTGAGCAGAAAGGGAAATAACGTGGCTCATAGTTTTAAAATAATTAGCATAAAGAGTAGCATGAAGAAGTGTCAAGGGGCAGTGCATTCTCCAAGAGGGTGGTAGGGATCTCACTGCCCAGAGGAGTGCCGAAAGCCATGTAGCACGTTACAACAAATCATCTGGATATGCAATTGCTGACCTAGAATGGAACCCAGACCGAGGCCTAATAATACTAATGGCCTCTCTGATTTTCAGTGTCTTCCAGCTTGTCCCAGGGCTCCAAGCTTGTCCCTAAGGTTCTCAGTTTCTCCTAAGGTTTCACAATAGTGTAACCAGTTAGCACAGTCATTCACAAGCTACACTGTTACTGAAACCAATGTGTTCCATTTATCCCCAACCACCCGAACTACCTAGGGTCCCTGCATTCCCTCACTCTTAGTCAGGAAGGTGTTGGCATTCTTGATGGTACAGCACAGGCAAAGGTACCACTGCCATTCTACAGATTGTCCAGTATCAGCCTGTAGCTGTTCGCCGTTTGAGTGTCTCCTTTGATGTTTGAGTGAGGGAGGGAGGGTCGGAGGACTGGAGGAGTTTTAAGGGGGATTGCTTGATCTCGGTTACAAGTCAGCCCGCTCGCGGCTGGGAGCATAGGCCTAGAGAGGGGCTACGGGGCCAGGTCCAGCTGTGCCACCTCCCGTAGTCAAAAGGGCCACTTACCTCAAGCAGCAACCCTGGGGAATCATTAGCTCTGTCGGAGTCTCGGTTGGGTGGGGGGGGGGGGGGGGCTCTTCCCCTTTGCATGGAGTGGGATGGGGAGGGAATGGTAATAAATCCACAAGTGGAAGAACAATGGACTGTCAGGATACTCAAAACTGCTCATTTGGGGTTAGGTCAGCACGATACCTGGATTTCCAGGGCATAGTTACATTTAAAATTAAATCACTCCTCCACTTTCTAAATTCTAGGTAGTTCAGCCCTGCTCGGTTTAATTCTCCTTGTCATTTAACCTTTGAAGTTCGAGTATTACTCTGATAAATCCAGACTGCAGTCCCACCGTATCCTGCCCGCAGTGTGCTATATAATTGGAGGGTACCGGCAGGTTACTGGGCTTTGCGGAGAGGGAATTTCTAGTTAAGGACTTACCATTCCAGAGGCAGCCGTTTCACAAACTCTGCTCCACCTGTACAGACACAGCATACGAACAGGTAAAGCCTACAAATTCAGCAGAAGGTCAAATCAGTTTGAAACCATGACGGGCACAGGGTACAAGAGAATCATGTTTGTAAGTATGGTGATGATATTCAATTGACAAGGACCTCAGTTTGGTGGGGGTGGGCAGGGTGATATTCACTGTGTCCAACCCCATGCTGTCCATGCTCTGGGAGTGTCTGACAGGACAGAGTGGAGTGAGATTTACTTTCAGATTCAAAGAAGGAGCTTCACTCTTGATCTAACCTCATGCTGTCCCTTTTCTGGATGCATTAGATGAGACAGAGACAGCTTTGATTTCAGCTTAAAAACAGTAGAGAGACTTTACCCTGCATCTACCCTGGTGCTGTCCCTTTTCCAGGATTATTTTATAGGGACGGTGTTGAGGGGGCTTAACTTTCAGTTA
Source organism: Stegostoma tigrinum (assembly GCF_030684315.1). NCBI lineage: Eukaryota > Metazoa > Chordata > Chondrichthyes > Orectolobiformes > Stegostomatidae > Stegostoma > Stegostoma tigrinum. Next base: position 17,139,192 of record NC_081387.1, on the reverse strand, counting down.
AAAGAGTACAGACAAATTTGCTCTCAGTTTCAAAGTTTAGAGCGAGCTTTATTCTGTATTTAAACCCATGTTGTCCCTGGGAATGTTTGATAAGGACAGTGTAAAGAGGTCTTTACTCTGTATCTAACCCTGATGTTCTAACTGCCCTGGGAGTGTTTGATTGGAACAATGTAGAGAGTGCTTTACGCTATATCTAACCCCATGCTATCACTGCCCCAGGTGTTTTTGATGGGGACAGTGTAGCAGAAGGATTAAAGATTCTGTCTTTGAATGCTGACTGGTTAGAAGGTTAGACCAGGTTTTTATTAAAATTGAGGGACAGCAGCCTGCAGTGCCCTGCCCCTCGCTCCAAATTACACAGCCCCAGGGCAGTCCCAGCCTGCGAAATCTCTCTAAAGTGTAGTCAGCGTAATAATGTTGGACAGCTGGCAGTGAGTTTATATAAAGGGAAGCAGAACATGGTTACTTTCAGATCAGAAATTTAACCCAAATGTACAGACAGCCTGATCTTACTGATTTAAGCAAAATGATCGCAGGCAGGACACTATGGAGCCTGTTTTCTAATCTATTCCTACCACCTATAACGATCGACATTTTATTTCTTTACTTTTCTAATCTTTCCCCGTTAAAAATTCGTGCTGAAAAAAAAAACTGTATCCAAGGGGGCGCTGCAAGCAGCGACTTTTAAATCTCACACTGCACACATCAGAGTACTTGTGGCAGTAAGGCTCATTCCAATTCCATCCAGTTCACACTTGAGTCAATGCGTCAGCCAAAAGACAGCAGGGTTTAAAAATCAATGAACTCTGACCTGGCGTCAATCTGGGGGTCACAGCCAACCTTTTAAATCAGCTCAGCTGCCTCACTGACATCCAGGTCACTGGCTTGGGCCGTTTCAGTGGGTGGGTGTGGTTAAGGGCCAACCACGTAGCTGTGGCTGGGAGTCACGTGCAGGCCACAGGAGTTGGGGAGAGCGGGTTCACTTTACTCGCAGAGTAGAGAGCCAGCCGCTTTTCTCTGACAACAATGCAGTGGCTTCACGGCCACCCGCACCGAGACTAGGCCAACAGGGCTGGGAGCCTCGGATCCACTCTCTGAGCTTCCCCTTAAAGATAGTCCCGCCGCCCCGCTATCGTGCTCTGGGGCAACTCTCAAAATCAACCCCCTCCCATCCTCAGTGGGAGACACCTTATCATTTCCTTCTCCAAAACACTTGTCCCTTTGTTGCCATACCTCACACAGAAGGCGCGGGGGGCGCCCCTACCGCTTCCCACTTAACTCGGGATCTCATACGCTCTCGCTACTCGGTAACAGGTCAGAAGTGGGCACAGAAGGATCCAGCAACGCAGCATGTGACAGGTCCGGGGTTGGGGTCAAAGGTGGGCACTGCAGGCGGGGTCAGGCCATCTCACCTGTCTCCGTAGAGTAGCGGCTTGGTCAGGCACTGGGTACAGGCCTCGTGGAACCAGTGCAAGCACCGGCAACACTGCAGCATCTTCAGATTCCACCTGGAGGGAGAGAGGGGCTCGTAACCACTCCGCATCCGTGCCCGCGGCCTTTGGAACGCCCCGGCCAAGCGCCTCCCAACAGCAGTCACCCCATTAAGTGTAGAGAACGCAGCCCTCACACCCCCACCCCCAATTTCACGCACAGGTTGCAGGGGGGGGGGGGGGGGTGGGGGGGAGGAAGGGGGAAATGAAGGGGTCTTGCAGGGCATCACAGACGCCAGCTGGGAGGGTGGGATCCTCCAGGCATTGCCAGCTCCAAGTGGCATCCACAATGTCTGTCTGAACAGTGAGGAGCTGGAGAGATGATCGAAGTGAGGTACTAATGGGCGAGATATTAATAGGTGGCCTCTCTGCGTGGAGAACTACAAGTTCAGGTTGTTTTCTTTGGAGCAGAGAAGGCCGAGGGGGGATCCTGACCGAGGGATAAAAGATCACAAGGGACACGGACAGGGAGGGTAGGAACCAGCTGTTGTCCTTTGCAGAAAGGTTAATAACAAGGGGACGTCATTTAGGTCAGGGTGGGAGGATTAGCGGAAAGCATTTTTCACCCAGAGGGTAGTGGCGGGTCTGGAATACACCGCCTCCGAAGGTAGCTGAGGCAGGAAAGCTTACAACCTTCTAAAAAAAAAATTGGATGAGCACTTGAAATATCTTAACATTCGAGGCGACAGGCCAAGTGCCAGAGATGAGATAAGTTAACACGGACTTCCGTGCAGTGCTGTACGACTTTATGGCTCTATAATGAGTGCACAAGGGGTTAGGCAACATGCTGTAGCTGCACACTGGGATCTGGTGAGCAGCTCCAACCAGCTCTCCTCCCGAAGTGGGTACTGACCACAGGAGGGTAGACAGCAATCGAAGGGTTAGATCGCAAACCATGGCAAAACCAGGCTCATACTCTCTGGAAGTTATTTTGTAAAAAGGGTGATTTAATCGAATACAAGTTTTTTAAAAAGTATTGAAGGGGAGGAGATGGGGGTAGGACAGACAGAGAGAGAGGACCTGTTGTATCCAGAGCAACCAACGGGAACAGTGTAACAATTACAGTGACACACACACACACACACACACACACACACACACACACACACACACACGCGCGACGTGTGGACACAGAGACAGCCTGATCAGTTGACATCAGACCAATGGGTTTGGCACAAGAAGCTAGAGGTAGGATGTAGGTCAGAGATCAGCCACAGACTCACTGGCAGAACAGGAACAAACGGCGTCCCCCTCTCCCTCCGTTTCAGCGTGTTGCCATCTTTCTCCAACAATAGGTTGAGAGGCTCCTGGTTCAAACAGTGGGGCCAGGCTGGTCTACCCTCCCACCTTCCATTTTCCAACTATCTCACTCACTCTCTTCCAATGAATACTCCCATGCAGGTGTCACTGGCAAGGGCTGGCATTCGATGCCTGTTCCTAACAGCTCCTGGACTGGGAGGCTTGCTGGGCTACTTCAGAAAGGGGAAAATTAGAGTCAAACACGTCGTCCTGGGAATGGAGTCACATACAGGCCAGACCAACAAAAGATGACAGGTTTTCTTCCTTAAGGAAACGAGGGAACAGTGAGAAAGACAGAGACTCAGAGCCATTCCTGGGGGTAATGCAAATTAGCATAGGCATCACTGACGCTAATGCAAACTGGCACAGCACTGCCATCCTGGAGGATAATGCATCTGGGGTGACCATCTGAAGTTAGCGTGAAGGGGAGACCCCACACTGGCACCGTAGGTATCCTGCAGGAATCAGGAGCCAGGGATGGTGCGAGGGTTACCTTCGTTATAGGAGAGTGGGGCTTTCACTTCGATTCTAACTTCATCTAAAGGCAGCGAAGGATCACTAACACCACCGAGTTTTGTGGAAAGTACGCGCGATGTGGCGTGGCGCTGCTCGGAGACAAAGGACAGGAGGACAAAGGTGAAACACTTACTCTCCGGGGCCTCCACAGTAGCAGTAGCACTGCTGTTGATTGGAGAGATGCTGGGAGTCCCACTCAAGGGTCCGGAGCTGGTAGGGAAGGACTCGTTTCATGGCCTGCATCGCTTTGGCATATGGCCCCTTCTTTAAGGCACCTCCTTTCTGACGGGAACACGGAATACACACTGAGCACTTTTCAACCACACCAGCAAGCTGCTGGATTACCAGAGACCGTCCACGCAACTTCCCAATCCGATCATAATCCAACAGCCCAGAAGGACGGAAACGCCTCCCGTCAGGCAGAAATCTCAAAAGGATTGACTCACCGCTCCCTCATTCCCATTCTTTCCCCACAAGAACAATCCTGGCAATCTCAACCCTCTTCCATTTCATAACCAGCAATCACCTTTTCCTGCCTGTTACTCCGCCATCCCCCTTTTTCCATTCTCTATCCCATTCCCTCGACCCAGCCGCCTTCCTGCTTCACCCGGCCCGCCAAGAATTCCCAGATCGCTTCCCGCTCTTTCCCCGATTGTGGAGGTGCCGGTGTTGGACTGGGGTGGACAAGGGTCAGAAGCGATACGACACCAGGTTACAGCCCAACAGGCTTATTTGAAATCACAAGCTTTTGAAGCACTGCTCCTTCTTCAAGTGAAGTGAAGGGTAACACACATGCACAGAATTTATAGGTGGAGCGATCAAAGGGCCTCATATGCTGGAGGCAAGGATGCCCCAAGGCATGGTATATTGCTGAGACCATGTAGATGCTATCCCTTCGAGTCAGGGTGATCTTCAGCGGTCAAGGGCATTCCACCTCTGATCTTCAGGAAAGCATCCTCCATGGCAAACTTTGAGATATACCACACTGCAGAATTTCCGAGTAGAAACCAATAGCCAAGTTCTGTACCCATGAAGATGTCCTCAACCACGATCCTGGGTTCATGTTGTGCTATACCTGCCCCCACCACACTTCATCTGTAAAATCATCCTTACTGTCCTGTTCTGACACCATCACATTTATAACTTATGATCTCTCTACCTTAATTAGTTTGTTGGACAACTTGTTACTTTGGTTAGACCCTTGGCATGCGACTCTTGTACCTACCATGCTATTCTTGCCATTTGGTTTGCCTCCAGCACCAGCTTACGTTAATTTTTTTGTAATTATCTCTCTGCGTCATTAAGTCAGATTCTAGGCCATCCTTTCGCTTGCTATTCAGTAGTTGACACTTTACTCGCACCATCTGACACTTTTGATCGCCTGCTGAGACATGTTATTCAGCCTATCATCACTGCACTCACACCATTTGAACCACCTTTTGATCTCTTCGCCCGCATGCTTCCTTCACTTCACCTGAGAAGGGAACAATGCTCCATAAGCCTGTGATTTCAAATTAAACCTGTTGGACTTATAACCTGATGTCGTGTGATTTCTGACCATTATTCCTGGGCATTTCTCATTCAAAGTGCTTAGCTTTTAACGCAACCCCCCTTCCTGACTCCCTGTCTCATCCAAAGCCAGAAATTTCCACAGGATACAAAGCTGGGAAGGGATGCGCAGCGGACATGTGTGGAGTGTCAGGATTGTAACACATTCAAGTTAGAGATTCACCCCCAACAATGACTCAACTCCCAGCGACAACAATGAAAGCTAGAACAGTCAATGAACTGAAGGGCAGGGGGCTGTGATAGGACTATGCCACACTCTGGTTCAGGTGGTTAGGGGCTGGCTGGTGTGTGTTTTGGCCAGAAAATGCCCGTTGCAAAGTACTACACCCCTCCTGCCCCCAACACCAAAACCAGACCCTCTCCGGCGTTACCAAAACCAACCAGCCATGTTGCCCTTACCTTGGTGGCTACTGCAAAGATACAGGAGCGGCAAATCCAAGCGGGCAGGATTTTGCCATCAGCCTCGATCTTGGGGGCGTGGCACTCCTGATGATACCCTGCCGGGACAAAGAGATGGTGGTTTATGTCACATTGAGGTTCTGCCTCTCCTGTTTGTGGAAGCTTACTGTGCAGCCATTCTCTTTGCATGGAATTAGCGACCAAGCTTCCAAAAAAATGCAGAAGTAGTGCTGCAACGTGCCTGGCGGCCACAAAGAGTGCTACGTAAATGCACATCCCTTCTTTACAGGGCAGGATGCTCTTTGAAGGGTCAGTGTGGACTCGATGGGCTGAGTGGCCTGCTTCCATTCTGGAGGGATTCCATGAGTTTGCCTGCTGTAAAAGGGATTCAGGCAGGCAGCAACATCTCCATGTTAGAACCAGCAATGTGTGTGTTTGTGTGCGACAGAATGACCCTATTGAAAGGCACAGCATTCCTTGACTGGGTGTGTATGTCCCACGACAGAGAAAAGCAGCCTCTCAGCAGAATGGGGGTGAATTCCTTGGCCTTGCAGATGGGGGTCCTTTTCATAAATTCACGGCTAGGGCACTCCCGGTGAGAACAGTGTGGGGATAACAGTGTTATCAGAATGGCATCGCAACCATTTAAATCCAAGGTCTTGCAAAATGACTAACACCAGCATTTTAGACTTTTGAATGGACCTCTCAAATTTCAAACCGAATGGTGATCTTGCTCTCTGCGCACCTTCTGCCGCTGTAGCATTGCATTCTTCACTCTGTTCTATTACCCTAATGCATTTTGTATGGGATGCATGCAAAACAATGCTTTTCCCTGTACCTAGGTACATGTGACAATAATAAATCAAATCAAGCACACTCGAAAAGCACATCAGATTCAATGCTATCTTTGGGCTAAATGCAGGATTCAGAACAACATGGACAAGGGAAAGGAGCAAGGGATGCGTGACTGACTGTGCCACTCTTTGCAAAGGGCTGGTGCAGGCTCAAAGGGTCACTTTTTCTGAACAGAGTTGGTGCTCACGAACATGGGGAAAGGTTTTGTTTGATTGGGGAGGTCTGAACATAGGCTAGGAGTCTGGGGAAGTGGAATCACAATTGATGACACACGGTCCATCAAAGCCAAATTAAGGTCAAATTCTGTCTCCCTCCCTTGGCATCATCCCTGAATCTTTCTGCCTTCCTCTCCCTGCATTTTATCGCTTGAAAACGAACGTTATTATTACCTGAATGCCAATAAACTGGGAAAGGGAGGGAGGTACAACCTGGGTGTCCCTGGACTCTAGTCAATGCCAGCAGGCATGAGGAGCAGGTGGTGTTGAAGGTAAATGCTATGCTGACCTTCATAACGACAGGATTCACGTGCAGGAACAGGAATGACTAGCTGCAACAATGCAGGGCCTTGGTAAGACCACCCCTGGGAGTATTCCGTACAGTTTTAGCCTTCTTATCCAAAGAAGGGTGTTTCGGCTAAGGAGGGAGATCGAGCCAGCAGAAATAATTCAGAACCTTGTTGTCGCTAGCGAGGCTACACCAGGCTAACCAGCCGTCGCCGAGCAGTTGGATTCACCGTGCCGCGCTCTCCCTCCACCCCACCCCCAACCTCCCTCTCCCCTTACCTTGCTTGCATTTTGCACAGTTCACAACTTGGTTGCCCTGGCTAGTCGCATCATCCTTGCAGAGGCAGCAGATGTGCTCAGTCCCAGGGATTGCAGCTAGAACCAAAAACAGACAGCGAATGTCACTGAACAGGCACGTCAGCAGCGCCGGGTGTGAGCACAGAGCAAGGGCGGCAGTTATCAAGCTCACGGAGCAGGGTGAATGAGGTTAGCGAGCTGCAGGCACGGAGAGCTGGCTCAGAATAAGACGTGCCATCTATAACCAAATGCTCAAAACAGGATAGGACGCAATATTAAGTGCTTTGGGGTCCACTGTGTTCACAATGGAGGTGAAAGGGCAGAGAGGGAAAGGGGCGACTTGGCTGATGGAGGAGAATATAACAGAGTGCGTCTTAGCTAGTTCAATCTATATTATCAAGCAAGAGATGCACAAGGCATGAAGGCAGTAAACGTGCATTGGCCTTCACAGTTTTACTGCAACTCTGCAGGGTCTTGGTGAGACTCACTCTTAGAGTCTTGGTCTCCTTATCTGAGGAAAGATGTTCTGGCGACGGAGGGAGTGCAAAGATTTACCAGACTGATTCCTGGGATGGCAGGACCAATGCATGTAGACAGAGACTGGCTCTGTTAGAACTATATTCACCGGGGTTCAGAAGAATGTGGGGGATCTCACAGAAAGCTATAAAATTCTAACAGGACTAGACAGAGTAAATACAGGAATGATGTCCCCAACGATGAGGGATTCTAGAGCAAGATGGGTCATAGTCTAAGGATATGGGGTCATTGAAGACTGGAGATGAGGAGAAATATCTCCACCCAGAGAGCGGGAAGCCTGTGGAATTCTCGACCACAGAAAGTGTTGAGGCCAAAATATTGAATGTTTTCTAAAGAGGAGGGCAGAGAAAACAGGAGTGAGGAACTGAGTTGGATGATCAGCCATGATCACAACGAATGGCTGAGCAGGATCGAAGCACCGAATGGCCTACCCTTCTTTAGAACAGATACTGCCCTATTACTGGGTGCAGTGTATAAACCAGGAACACATTGTCTTGGAAATGACACAAGTGAAAATGTCTAGCGTAGGTATAATGAAGGGGCTGAGTTAGTGAATTGCCATAGTGTAAATAGCAGCAAGAGGGAAGAGAGTTCATGAGATGCTCTCCAGGAAAGTTTTATAGTTGAGTAAGTGTGCGGCCTAATAAGAGATATTCTGGGGACTGAAGTGAGTCAAGGATCAGGAGGCAAACAAAAAAAAAATACCAGGAACTATCCAAAATGAGAAGGCTCAACTTTGCTGGGTTCAATCCCGACCTGACCCTTTCCAGCAGGCAATAGTTTGGGTCAAAGTCAAGCTCAAGGGCGAGGGCAGGACAAAAACTCAAAACTCCCTGGGTGACAAAAGAGCCAGAGAAGGTAGAAACCAGATACTTCAGGTCACACAAAGCCAGAAGTAGGCTGAATATAAACAGTTTATTCGGACAAACTGAAAAACAAACAATTACAAATGTGTGAGAGGAGACTGACAACTAACCAGAAAACAGAATCCACACTTTTCCCCACAGGCATCTAAACACTGTCCTTATACAGCAAACATTTTATTAACCGGCACCTAGGACGAGGAGCGTGCTAGTTAATCAAATATTCTGGGTACTCAAGAGATACACGTAAACACGGCAAAACCTGACTAAGCAAAGCTTTGAGACATCAACATCCCTCAAAACAAAGAACATCAGTACACCTCCTAAGATCAATGTAAAAACACACAGTAAGTAACAGAAACTTAATACATTGAGTATACACGTCACTGCTATACCTTATTTACAGCACAAACACTTGTGACATTGTGATAGATTGTAGTATTCGATATATATATTTTTACCAGTTTATTAAGAGTGCTGGTTGATAGGGTGCTGATTAAAACAAAATTTGCCGTATATGTTGAGCAAATTAAATACCATTCTTTAGATACAGGGGCAGTGCCAGAGCATTGGAGAATTATAAACATCACAGCCTTGGTGCTTGCTTAGATAAACCTAGCCAATTCAACGCTGAGTGGGAGCGTCCTTAAAAATCGATCGGAAACGATCTTCTGGGATAATGTGGAGTCTGGGACTCTGTGTGTCTGTGTGTGTCTGTGTGTGTGTGTGTGTGTGTGTGTGTGTGTGTGTGTGTGTGTGTGTGTGTGTGTGTGTGTGTGTGGAAAACAGACTGCGTTATAACGGTGAATGTATAGTGAGGCAGCGTATATAATAACAGACTGCCTTATAACAGGGATTGTACAATGAGGCAGAGTATATAATAACAAACTGTGTTGTAACGGTGAGTGTATAGTGAGGCAGAGTATATAATAACAGACTGTGTTACAACAGGGATTGTAGAGTGAGGCAGGGTGTACATAACAGGCTGCGTTATAACGGAGCAATAAAGTAGGTGCTGAAGTTCCTGAGTAGTTCAGGATCAACAATTGATCTTCCTCACATCTTGGAGCATTTTCCCTAACAGTAATCACACCATCCCAAAAGTAATTATGTGGTAACTTCAGTGACTAGGGTAGTGAAGATAGGCAGGTAGATCCATTAACTATTGTGTTGAAAGATAAGAGTTAATTAAAAGTCTATTCCTCCCAGCACTCATCAATAGTTAAATTAGAATTCTCGTTTGTTAAAAATAGCTTTGAAGTCAACAACTTCAACTGTTTATGTGAAGGACTGTTTACCATGGAGTCAGGTGTAGATGTATCATGAGGTCATTAACAGTGATGGGATTTTGATAAAACATGACATGAAAGAAAGCTATTCTTGATTGTACTCCAACAGACACAATCTAACTGAGCCAATCACTCTCTTTCGAACATTGAATAAAGACTGTTCTGAGTAGCACAGGCCTCCAATGTTGTAGAGGAGAGAGGATTTGTAGACAAAGATTTCCAGCTGCTGCTCATCAGGATGATGGTGAGGACACCTTGTTTCACACAATCACAACTATTTGGAATATAACAGCGTCAGAAATTCTGCTGGTTTGCCACACAAAATACTAGTCAGTCCACAACTGGAGTACTGCATGCAGTTCTGGTCACCATATTATCAGAAGGATGTGACTGCACGAGTGGGGATTTACCAGGATGCTGCCCGGGCTGAAGGATTTGTGTCAGGAGGGAAGATTGGACAGACTGGGGCTGTTGTCCTTGGAGCAGTGAAGGCTGAGAGGAGGGGACTGATACAGATGTACGGGTTTATGAGGGGCGTAGCTGGTATGGATGGGAAGGCACCTTTCCCATCAGTAGAGGGGTCAATACCATGGGGCATAGATTTAAAGAAAGGGACAGAAGGCTAAGGGAGAGTCGAAGAGAATTTATTTTCACCCAGAGGTTGATGGGAGACTGGAGCTCTATCTGAGAGTGCGGTTGAATGAGAAGCTCTGGTAACATCGAAGCAATATCTATACAGTCGCTTGCATTACCATAGCGTCCAGGACTATGGGTCAAAACCTTGAGAACAGGATTAATGTTGACAGATCTTTGACTGGCATGGACATGAGCTGAATGGGCTTCCCTGCGCTGTAAACATGTACGAGTCGAATCAATACCACAGGAGAAAAAGGTGCTGATTGGCTGGCAGCCAACTCTGATTGGCTATACTGTCGTTAAGGAGAAACATGGGCAGGGTCCCAAATCTCCGGAGATTTTAAAATGCTGCCGGGATTAATGAGCAACTTGAGAAGTTCCAGTGCTGTGTTTGTTTTCTATGACACAACCTCAGCGCATCAGCACTGATTCACTAACAGTTTCAATTCTTGTGATTGTTTGAAATTTGGCGTTCTTGCTTTTGTCCTGATGAGTGGAAGACGAAAAAAAAAGCAGCAACGTGTCTCTCTCTCTCGCTCTCTCTTAAGTGATATCCGCAGTCTGTTTTGTTTATTTGACTATAAGGTGTCCACATTTTACTCAAAATGTATCACTGTCAGCCAAAAGCAGGATGGCTGACTAACAGATGTATGTTGGTCACTCAGATACTCACGGGGATAGATGTCTTTCCACATGACCCAGAACTCAGAGTTGTCCTCAAACCGAACAAGGCAGATATGCTTCCACCGGTCCACCTAAAACAGCCAGGGAGAAACAAAGGAAAAAGTAAGAAAGAGGCCACAAAGTGGGATCTACAGACCGGACATCAGCAGCATGGGCTACCCCTCAACTCCCTCACAAAGTTCCATTTTCTACACACAGGAAACAGAAGCAGATTGATGTGGGCAAAGTATTTGGTCTCTGTCCATCATTTCAATCCATTGATCCCACCTTCCCTCTCTCAGGGAGGGAACACAAAATAGTCATCATTGACAGCTCCCTCCCGAACAAAAGCGTGGGTCTAACTCCAGCAGAAATGGACGGCAACAGCTCATTAGGGCAGCTCGCCACCACTTTCCACAAAAGGGATCAAACTAGGGATGGGCAATAAATGCTGGCCCAGCCAGCAACAACCGCATCCCAGGAATGCATAAAAAATAACTTTTAAAAAGCTGTGTGTGACTGCGGAGGATGGGAGCGAGTTCTTTGTGAGTACGTTGTCCCTGCCTTCACAATGGATGGGGTTAGAACATAGAAAAGTACAGCACAGTACAGGCCCTTCGGCCCACGATGTTGTGCCGTGAATTAATCCTAATCCAAAAACAAAATAACCTAACCTACATTCCCCTCAATTCACTGCTGTCCATGTTAAAGCAGTGAAGGGTGACTATCAAATGGAAAGTAAGCATTATAAGAAGGGAATTACTGGATGGAATGGCTTCTTTGAAGGCAGATGAATAAACAGGATCAGACTGAATTGTATTCCACGTTGTTAAAAAGAAGCTAGTGAGGATATAGCAGAATGCTGTGAAGATCATTTTCCAATCGTCGCCAGATACAGGGAAAGTACCAGAGGACTGTACGCTTCCAGACATCCCAATCATTTTAAAGGGGTGCGAGGAATAGGTGAAATAATTATTGGCTGGTAGGCAAGTGACTAAAATGAGTACTGGGTGAAAGGATTACCTGCTACTTTGCAAGGCACAGATTAAACAGGGACAGTTAGCATAGACTTGTTCGGGGTACTCAGGGTTTGGAGCTACTCTATAAAGCCACATCTCCCTCTGCAGGTATTACGTAGGACCTGCAATTCAGAAGTCATTGAGCTGTGTCCCTCAGTATCTCAACCCATGACTATAACCTTCTACTCCTTTCTCTCTCACGTAATCAGCTTCTTTAATATTTTCTTTTGGATGGTGAGGGTTCCTTTTCAGGCTGGAGTCCTAAACCAGCAGTTGTCCACAGGGATTGGTGATGGGTCCACTTTTGTTCGTGACCATTAAAAATGATTTGGATGAGAATATAGAAAGCATGGTTAGTAAGTTTGCTGGTGTCACCAAAAGTGGTGGTATAGTCGATAGCGAAGAAGGTTTTCTAGAATTGCAGAGAGTTCTTGGTCTTTTGGGTCGATGGGTGAAGAATGGCAGATGAAGTTTAATTTGGATAAATGCAGTGTATTGCATTTTGGAAAAACAGCCAAAGACAAGACTTATACATTGAAAAGTAGGGCCTTGAGTAGTGTTGTAGAACAGAGAGAGACCCATGGGTTCAAGTACATAGTTCTTGCGAATTTTCATCACACATAGATAGGGTGGTTAGGAGGGCATTTAACACAGTCTTCATTGCTCAGGCCTTTGACTTTAGGAGTTGGGACAGTGGTGAGGTCTCTTCTGGGGTACGGCATCCAGTTCTGGTCTCCCTGTTACAGGAAGGATAAAAAGCTGGAGAGATTTACCAGGATGTTGCTGGGAATGGAGGGTTTGAGTTATAAGGAGAGGCAGGGACATTCTTTTTCAGTGGACCGTAGGAGGTTGACAGATGACCTTATAGAGGTTTATAAAATAATGAGGGCTATAGATAGGGTAAGTGACAGATCTCTTTTCTCTAGGGTGGGGGATTTGAAGACTAGGAGACATATTTTTAAGGCGAGGAGAAAGATTAAATAAAAAAGACATGGGGCACAATTTGTTCACCCAGACAGTGGTTCATATGCGGAATGAGCTTCCAGAAGAAGCAGTTATAATGTTTAAAAAACATTTAGACTAGAAATGTTTGGGGGGGATAAGAGCTGTATGCAGGCAGGTGGGATTAGTTTAGCTTGGGATTGTGGTCAGCATGGATTGGTTGCATCAAAGATTCTGTTTCCATGCTGTATGAATCCGTGACTGCGTTAGCCCTTTGCCTTCAATTTCCCAGAGGATGAGGACTGGATGCTGTTAAACATGAGAAGGTATGGAAAAGATTTAGAAGGATATTTCTGGGACTGGAACATTTGAGCTATGGGAATGGGCCGAATAGGCCGGGGCTATGCCCTGGGGCATTGGAGGCTGAGGAATGACATTATAGAGGTTTATAAATCATGAGGGGCATGGATAGGGTGAATAGCCAAGGTCTTTCTCCTACAGTTGGAGTGTCCAAAACATGAGGGCAGAGGTTAAGGTGAGAGGCCGAAGATTTTAAAAGGACGAAAGGGGTAACTTTTCTCCCCCCACGCAGAGGGTGATGCATGTCTGGAACAAGCTGCTCGAGGGAGTGGAGGAGGCAGGTATCTTTCAAAAGGTGAAAGGTGAAAGTTCCTGAATCCCCACCATCCAAAACCCAATGATACTTTCCCCATCTTCACCCACCCGCCGTCTCCCAAGCCACCCCACTCCCACCATCAGATAAATAGCTTTCACCTTCCGAATATTTCCCAGGTAGAGTAAGCCATCAGTCCACCGGGCCAACACATCCTGGCCTTCCCACAGTTGTGTCTTGGTATTGGTACGACTCGCTCGCGCTCTCAGTTTGCTCGCTGTTGCCAAGGGGCTGCTTCTTTTGACCTTTGAACTTTTCCCCACAGGCCCACCCTCCATGGTCTTTGGCAGGAAGTGGGGTGGGCCGTTATCTAGGGGAAGAAGCAGAGAGGAACAATGTCAGAAAGCAAAGGAAGAAACAAGGCTAGAGACACTTTGTGAGAGGAGGCCATGTCAAAAATATACCTGGTGGGGATTGACTAAAAGACCCACAACTATTGGCCAAGTACACTTCATCCTTGATTGGCAACAAACAAGGAATAGCAATAGGCCATTCAGCCCATCAAACCTGCTCCGCTAATCAATAAGATTATGGCTGACCTGATTTTAATTCAACTCTACATTGCTGAATATTCCCAGTAATCTCACTGCGCGCCCCCCCACCCCATGAAGATCTCCAGCCAAGTGGGGAGGCCATGACATAGTAGCAATGCCCAGATGGCAGGCTAATGCTCTCTAGACACTGGTTCAAATACCAGCAGGGCAGTGAATGGAATTTAAATTCTATTAACAATTCTGGAATCTAAAGCTCCTTTCAGTCACATTGATCCTGAGACTATGGAGAGTCCAGTTAAAAAAAACCCATCTGCTTCACCAATGGGAAGGAGCACGAGAACTGGGAGCAGGATGGGCATTCAGCCCATCCAGTTTGCCCCGCCACTTAACAGAACAACGGCTGACCTCATCTCGACCTTGACTCCAGCTGGCAACCAGGAATGGGCTGCAAACCCTGCTGTCGCTGGCCATGATCTCATCCCATGGAAGACTAAAGTAAACTTTACACACAAACACTACGGGCTGACGGTGTGCCAATTTGACGCAAACTGGCTGAGCGAGGGATGTTCCAAGGGAAGAGTCACTGGACCCTGGAACGTTAACGCTGATTTCTCTTCACAGATGCTGCCAGACCTGCTGTTTTCCACAACGTCTATTTTTCTTTCTGACTTGCAGCACCTGCAGTTCTTTGGGCTTTTAGCAAGAAAAATAAAACCAGCCCGCGAAGAAAATGGTCAAACCCCCAGGGTCATCCAAAAACACAAACAACACAGGCACACAATGATTTCTGATACCACTTCCTTACCCAATCTGGTCATGGGCTGTGCTATTCAGTGATATATGGCTCTAGTTTTCTTTGTGTAAAACTTGATTCGTTTCACACAGAATGGGTAGTGAATCATTAAACAGATAAAAACACAAATATTTTACCTGTCACATCCGGTCCTTCATTCTACTGCTGCTTGACGCATAGGGGAAATCAAGTTTCGCATCTATACAGCGCTTTTCCGGACAACAGGATATTTTTACAGTTAGAATAAGACTTGCAAAGGTTTATGTTATAACCATTTCCCGCAAACACTTCAGGCTGATCTGTTTCTCAGGATGTTGACTGAGGATCACTTATTGGCCAAGATGTTGGCGGGGAGGGGGGAGGACAGAAGATGAATTGCCCAGCTCCTCCTCGAAAAGGAAAGTCAGGGGATGATTTACATTCAACCAAGGGGGCAGACCATCCGCTCCCCACCCACCCCCGCACATGCCCCGTCGAACTGTTTCCAGGGATAGCACAGGGTCAGATATGGGTAAAGTTCCCTATGCACATGCCCCTTCGAATACTCGCAGGGCCAGGACAGCACGGGGTTAGATTCAGAGTCAAGCTACGTCTACATTGTCCCCAAATATTCCCTGGGCTGGGATGGCATTAACTTCCTCCACATCATCCCAATATGTCTTCATCCAACAACAGAACACTGCTCTACTCCGCATAATAGGATTCTTCCATGCAGAAATGGGACATCATCTTATAGAGTTTGTACAGACCTAGTTCTGACAATTATTACATGATTGTAACTTATTTCCAACAGAACACTGCAAGGGGGGTGCTAGAGTTGTTTGTTCGGTGGAACTGCTTCAACACCTTTGACCTACAGGAGTCCTACAGCAGCTCGAGCCTACAGCCACCGCACTGCCTCTGCCAAGCTTTCGGTCGACTGCCTGCCTCCTCCCTCCAGCTCAAGCGCCTCCTCCAACAGGGTCTCATGAGGTAAGGGTCAAACCTTCCCCCCCACCCCACCCGAATCAGCTGCTCACCACTGTCAACGCTCCTCAGCGATAGTGCAGATTCAATTTTAGCAGAACTCCTCCAGGGCTGAGGGGCTTCAGCTTCCTGGGGCTACTCGCCATTCAGCAGAGGAGGCCAACAGGAGATTGATGAGAGGCACTCAGAACATTGCGGTCGCCTGACGGAGTACAACCAGGAAGGGGGTGGCGACAGTGAGTGAAATCTGTTCGCAGTGGCAGGACAGGGGCAGGAGACAGTAGCCAGACGGCACGGACTGATGGTGACTTCAGTCCAAACGAGGATTTCTCGCCCTCCCTTCGGTGAGTTTGTCTGGTTGGGGACACACAGTCCAAACAGAGATCCAAATTTTATTTCTCATAAGACAATTGTATACACACGGAATGGGGAAAAGGGTAAAGTCAGAAAATGCAGGGTGATGGGGAAAGAGCAACGGAGAGGTTCAGAGGTGGTGTGTGCGAGAGAGAGATTAATTGGGCAGGTTATGCTAAATGGTGGGCCAAATGGCCTCTTGCGCTGCACAATTCTCTGGTGCACTGTGTTAGAATTTGACATTCAGTCAGTGACATGTGATCACACAACATGCTAAAGGACAAGAGGACACTCACATTGAGCTGGAGATCCACTGGGTTAAAAAAGGGGATCTGCTCGAGGTCGAATGAGGTCTTGTCTTCCCTCAGGTTGGCATCTAGCAGTGACTTTCCTGCAGGGTACGCAGTGCGGATCTTGGCATAGCGGGTACATTACGTAGTAGAAACACGGATGTCCTCAGAGCTGTAGAGAGTAAACAAGATCAATAAATGAAGTGGGAATGTAGCGAGAGAGAGCACGCGCACGAGGGCGAGGCAGAGAGAGAGGGGTCAGAGGGCTGAGAAAAATTTACAAAAAAAAACCCACAGCAGGGCAGCAATGATTAGGATGATAAAACTATCAAAGACAGAATGAGCCAGGGCTCTAGAAAGGGAGATAGCTGGAGGGAGGCGACCTACTGGACAGCACCTTACCTCCTCATCCTGAGCCCAGTTTAAATCTCCGACTGCTGTGATAACTTCGACAGATGGCCACTGCCCCTTCAGAACTAGTGGCACCACAATCTCAGCTTGGCAGTCCCGAAGCCCCCAGCTCCCTTCCTCCCACTCTGGGAAGCCCCTCGAATACAGCTCTCTGATCGCAGGGGAAGGTCTGTTCAGGCAAGCTTCTGCTGAGACAACTTTCCGGTGGGGGGGGTGGCTCGGAAAGGGGCATGGCGAATCTCTGATAAATCCAATTGGGCATTCTGGAGAAATTTCCTGACCCGGAGGAGGGAAAGGGGGGAAAAAATCTGGAATTGGCCACGATAAAGGGAGTGATATCTCCGAGAGATTTCAGCATTGCCGAGGCAGGGAGGAAGGGAAGCTGATGTATAGAAGTGAGGGAGTCGGTTTGCATCAACCATATCAGTGGGCACAAGGTTCTGTATAATTCAAGGTAAAGCTGGGAGCATCTGGAAGCTAAATGAACCTATTTCATTGGTAGACAGGAAACACAGGCAAGTCACATGCAATGATGCACTTACAGCAGGAGGAAAAGCACAAGGTACTTGCCTTCAAGTCTTGCTGATTTAAAGTCACGATGACGGGCAGACAGAGAGGTGACTGATGGACGCCAAGTGGATTATTGCCCGAAGATTTCCCCTCTTGACCTATCCATTCAGAGAATGTCCGTTACGTCCTCTTTCTGTCACATACCGCTAAAACCATTAATGTGGCAACACTGCACCACATTTACTCCACTCTCACTGAAACCTGCCCTTGTCTGGGTGGCGCTTGAAAAGGCTGCACCCACAGAACGAGGGAAGCAATGGGCTGGGCCCTCAGGGGAGTCAGGGAGCGAAACTCGCCTCAGACCCACTCTCACGGATGTAGGTACACACGCCTGCACTTGCACGCACCCCTACACTCACGGGAGAATTTTGGTGCATGTCCGCCATGCCACCTGGACACTGCTACTGCTGTGGGTGATAGAATAGTCCCTGGACGAGAATGAAGCTCCAACAATACATAAGAAGCTTGGCACCATCCAGGACAAAGCAGCCCGCTTGATTGGCACCACACCCACAGGGGCTTTTAGTTTCTGTGATAACTTTTGATACGGCAGCTTTTTAAATGTCTCCAGACATCCAAGTACATTAGCACTACAAAGTCCCTTTGTTTATTATTCACATTCACCAGGAAATGTGGGTTCCATCCCTAGCTGCAGTCCACCTGCTGTGGGTTGACCCACAATGCCCTTTGGGAGGAAATTCCAGGACTTTGACGCAGCAACATTTTAGGAACGGCAATATATTGCCAAGTCATGACAGTGAGTGGCTCGGAGGGGAACTTGCAGGGGCTGGTGTTCCCATTTATCTGCTGCACTTGTCCTTTTGGATGGAAGGTGCCGTCTGAGCATCTTTGGTGAATTTCTGCAGCGGATCTTGTAGGTCATACACACCGTTGCTCCTAGAGGGTCTGTGGAGGAGGGAGCGGGTGCTTGTGGACGCGGTGCCAATCAAGCGGCTGCTTTGTCCTGGATGGTGTCAACCTTCTTGCGTGTTGCATAAGCTCCACCCTTGAGCAGGGACGATTCCATCACCCACAGCAGTAGCAGTGTCCAGGTGGCATTGCGGACATGCACCAAAATTCTCCCGTGTGTGTAGGGGTGCGTGCAAGTGCAGGCGTGTGTACCTACATCCGTGAGAGTGAGTCTGAGGCAAATGTCTCTCCCTGACTCCCCTGTGGGCCCAGCTCATTGCTTCCCTTCCACCCAAGCCGAGGAGGACGGGCTGGTGCTGACTGACAGATTGATCGCCTGAAAATAACTCCACAACGAATTACAGGCAGAACAGGACGGTCACTCCAGAAAATTGGAAGAGGGAAGGAGTCAGACTAGCCATCATCGCAGCGGACAGGAACCTCACTGGAAACCAGGGGGAATCTGTGTTTATCCCAGCAAGTTGTCGATGGCCTCCCCACTTTACATAGAGAAAGAATCAGGCAGTGACGCACTGCACGGGGCGCTATGAGGGGAACAACTGAATGCGGAGTGAGAGATGAGTTCTGCATATGTGACTGGCTCTGGTTGGTGCAAGAGGGCTGGGGCCTGGGGGGAGTGGGGTGTGGAATACTGGGGGAGGAATATGGCTGACCAACACAGTCAGACAGAGCGTTGAACTGCGAGTGGGGGGGGGGGGGGGGGGGGGGGGGGTGTCAGCAGGCTAGTCCAGGGCCTGGGGCCCAGGCAGCTGAATTTGCCATCGCCCTTCAGCAGAGGGGTGAAGTCAGGACAGAGGTTCCTATCGCTTTACTCCAGCTGGTGTGCAGACACTTCCCACAATCCCAAGCCACAACATGTCAGGGCGCGACAACAAACGTAACAGAACTAATTACCACTTAGGAAGTCCTGAGGCAGCACCTTCCCACAACCAATGCCCAGCCACAGACAACTCCACAGCGACAATGAAACAGGAACTGGAGGAGGATGCCACTCAGCACACCTCCCAAACCTCAGCCACCACAACTCCACTGAATTGTATCACATCGTGAACCCTCTGTAACCTTTCTCCCCCTTCCTGTCCTCACCTTACGAAAGCCTGCCACCCTCAAGCTTTTTCGGTGGGCATTCCAAATTGCTGACACCTTTTACATCAAGGTGTGGTTCCAGATTTTACACATGAACAGTCCAGCGCTAATTTTCAGGATGTCCCTTAGCCACCACCCCACCACCGCCCGCCTCCCGTCTTGTTCTAGGCTCCATCCCACTCCAGTCCCACCAGAGGTGTGACCATTAAAACTTTCCAATCACCAGATAGCCCTCAACCAGCTACACACACACACACAATCGTCACATCGATTCTGCACACACCTCACCTTCATGTAACCTCGCACCACCCCCCCCCCCCGACCCAGAACTGCGCACAATACTCCAGGGGAAGCCCAATCAAGGCTCTCTTCCCCTGGAATTGTCACTTCCTCATTCACCAACAACCACTGCACCCCCACCCGCACCACCCCACCACTTTGTGGCCTCTCCCTGACCTGAGATAAGCTGGTCAACATCTCACTAATCTTCCCGGATTCTTTCATGGCCAAGTTAAACCAGGCTCTTCCTCCCCAGGGGAAGGCTTCCTGCTGCTCCAGTACAGAAGGGAGTTCAGATGTTGTTGCACTGCAGCCTATTTTAACAGCCGCTCCATTTGCACAGTGCCTTTAACTTGGGAAACAGGAGCGGGCCATTCAGCCCCTGGAGCCTGACCCACTATTCAACTCGACAGTGTCTAATCAAGCCCTCACATACCCATATCCACTGATACCTTTAACATCTAAAAATCTGTCAATTTCTGCCGCAGACATACTCAACAATTGCACGGCCGCAGCAAAAGATTCCAAAGATTCACTACTCTGCAAGCGAACACACTGCTCATCTCACCCCAGGATGGACAACACTTATTCTAAAAGTGTGGCCCCCTGCTTCTGGGCTCTTTCTCCCAGATTTTAAGCAGTAGCTTAGGAATCATAAGTGTGGAAACAGGCCATTCGGCCCATTAAGTCCACACCTACTTGCTAAAGAAAATCCCACTCGGACCTATCCCTGTAACCTTGCATTTCCCATGGCTAACCCACTTAGCTGGCACATCGCTGAACACTTTGGCCAATCTACCTAACCTGCACACCCTTGCCCTGTGGGAGAAAATCCGTGCAGACACGGGGAGAACGTGCAATGTTCACACAGTCAGCAGAGACTGGAATCGAACCCAGGACTCTGGCGCTGAGAGGCAGCAGTGCAAACCACTGAGCCACTGCGCCACCCCAAGAAAACAACATAAAGAGGTCTAAGAATGTGGGGACTAGGAAGCTGAATACAAGGAAACAGATGGTTTAAAATCAGCCATTCTAACAAGAAATCATAATGGAGGAGTGTCGAGGGGCTGGAGGGGATTACAGAAATAGGGAGGGTTAAGGTGAATGAAGAATTTTAAAATGTGGAAGGGAATTGTAAAATCTGACTTGACTGCCCCCTAGTGTAGATCAGTGAGCACAGACAAGAGGGAGCTTCAGGACTGGTTATCGAAAACAAATCAAACCACAGAAAAGCCGTGACTGCTATTCACAAAGATTATGAGGCAACACTTACTGTGTTCAACTTTGAGATACAGAAATAATTAAATATTTAGGCCTGGATCAGCGTTATTAGGGCAGGGCCCAGCTCCAATGTAGCCCATGAGGGGGCAGAAAAGAAACAGGACAGGAACCAATCAACCCAAGCATTTAATCGCCTGTAAAGTGACGGGCACGGAAGCAGGATCCCTCCACTGTCCCGTCAAACACAGTCTCACACACAGAGTAAGACTCCTCTCTACACTGTCCCCAACAATCACTCCCAAGGCACACTGCAGCATGGGGATAGATATAGAGCAAAGCCTCTCTGCATTGTCTGGATCGAATACTTCTAGGACAGGGGTTGCACAGGATTAGATACAGGGTAAAACTCTCTCTACACTGTCCCCATCCAGCACGCCCAGGACAGGGACAGCATGGGGTTAGACACAAAGGAAAATGGTCCCTCTTCCCTGTCCCTGAAGCTCTGCCTGGTTACTGCACAGGATACTGAAGATGTGGCAAGAATCATGCATCGAACATATTAGAACTAGTCCCCTCCAGATGCCTGAATCACTTATAACACTAATAAATTTTGAACAATCTGAATTAATTACTGACACTAATAGAGCAAAGCAGAAATGGTGCAACTTGAACCATCAGATACTTTCACAACAAGGCCTGGCATTTACAATTAAACAGCTCAATGGCCAATCAACATGTCATAGACATAGAACAATACAGTGCAGAACAGGCCTTCGGCCTTTGATGTTGCGCCGACCTATGAACTAATCTAAGCCCCTTCCCTACACTATTCCATCATCATTCATATGCTTATCCAAGGACTGTTTAAATGTGGCTGAGTTAACTACATTGGCAGGCAGGGCGTTCCACGCCCTTACCACTCTCTGAGTAAAGAACCAGCCTCTGTCATCTGTCTTAAATCTATCAGCCCCTGTACAAGGTGAAATCATCATCCTCGGAAAAAGACTCTCACTGTCCACCCTATCTACTCCTCTGATCATCTTGTATGTTGCAAATGCAGCCGCACTAGTGTTTTGCACAGTTGCAGCAAGAAAGAACCAAATATTTCTAATTGCTCTGACAGATGTTAGTTACAACACCAAGCTTCATAAATACCAAAGAATAGAATAGAAACTCTGTCTAAACTTGAAGCTATGTAAAAGCATAATGTATACTGCCTTTACTAAGTAAACCTCAAAATAAATAAAGGTCTATATTAAGTAAATAATTGGAAATTTAAAAACAATCCTTTTTGACAGGAATTTAATGAATGTTCACAAACGCACACAGCCTGTCATTATTTATCTCAAACAGCTAAAATGTCTTAACGTTTTCTTTTTCAGCTCAGCCTAACATGGCTAACTGATCACAAGCAGATGTATAAGGGGATTGGCTCAGAAGCAAAGTGTACAGTATCTCTAAATGGGTGGGAGTTAGGTTTTACAAATATTAATTGGTATTGTTAAATTAAATTTAAACTAAGTCAGAATGGTGAATCTACAGAATATCAATAGCTTCAGCCAATAATATATTAAGAACTGTGTACACTTTCTGCCCTCTATTTCTACTGTGTAGAGACATGCACAACTCTTCAATGCATACCTGTACTGCAAATTGTCTATGCTAAACTGCCTGTGCCTTTATTTCTTCTAAGAATGGGAGGCACCTTCCCACACCATATTCTACCAACTTCAAGGTTAAAATCTTTAAAATTAGCCTTTTGTAGGGTCACATTTGGTATGGGTGTCAATCACTGGGTAACATTTATTGCCCATCCAAACTGCCCCCAAGGCAGTAGTGAGCTGCCTTCTTGAACCACTGCAGTCCACATGCTGTCGGCAGATCCACTATTCTGTGAGGGAGGGAATTCCAGGATTTTGGTGGAACAGCGACATATTTCTAAGTCAGGATGGACAGTGGCTTGGAGGGGAACTTGAAGGTGGCGGTGTTCCCATGTATCCACTGCCCTTGTCCTCCCAGGAGGTAAAGGTCACTGAATTTGCAACATGCCGGCAAAGGAGATTTGACAATGCATCTGGTTGGTGGCACACATTTCCTCCACTTTGCCTTGGGAGTGGAGGGAGCGGATGCTTGTGGATGTGGTGCCAATTAAGCGGGGGCTGCATTTTCCTAGACTGTTGTCGAGCTTCTCGAGTGTTGTTGGAGCTGCACCTACCCAGGCGAGTGGCCATCATACTCCCTGACTTGCAAGTTTTCAACTCTTGTCTCACTGTCTTTTGGCGGTGGGGAGGGGGGGGGGGTGGGAGGGGGTGTCGAATTTCCACCATCCAATGAAAAACTGCCCCCTTATGTGCTGGACTCCCGGCTCTACTCACCCTGGTCGTTTTCAACGCTCCGAGTGGGATGCTGCTTGACTTCCTGTGTCGAAGGGAACGCGCACACAGTTTGCAAGCTGTCCACAGAGTTTAACCCTTGCGGAGCCAGTATCAAACCAGTTGATTCTGTGCTGCATCCCCTCTCTGAGGCCTGCGTACACCGTACATCCTTCCTGAATTGCAACGAACAGCGCTGGCTGGCCGTAATATCTGAAAGTGTGTGTGTGTTTTTGTTGGCCGGGTTTGGGGGGGGGGGGTGTGGAAGAGTCTCTATTCGAGTCTCGAAATGCAAATCAAAACAACGAGGCGGGCACCCCAGCCCAGGACCTTCCCCCTTCCAAAGCTGCATGCATAACACACTATCAAAGCGAGAGGCAGGTGGGCGTGTGCCTTGTGGCTGTTCTGCAGAAGTATCACCCCTTTTCCCTTATGAGGGCCGTGAGCGGATAGCTGATGCAAACTCCACGGGGAGGAAAGAATGTACAGTATGAAAAACCTCAGCATCCTTCCGCGCACCCCCCTTCCCGCCCCAACTCCTCCCTAAATACAACATGCAGAGAGAGAGAATATTGATCAGGAACAGCTTGCTCCCGTATGACACACACGTAGGGAAAGAGGGGATGATGTGGGCGGAACGTAGCGTACTTTTGGCGGTACAGACTCAGACGGGCCGAAGGGCCGCCTACTGAACCGTCTGATTCCTTCGGCCCCAAATCTGCCCCCGCCAGTGACCTGACGATCCTCGAGGAAATCAGACATTCCGCTGGAGACGAGGAAATGATACAACATTTTACTGTTCCGCAGATCTAGCGATTTGTGTGTCCCCTCACGTCTGCTAAAATCAACCTCTCCCTCCTGCTCCCATATCTTTTTTGCACACCGACTATATTTTTTATCTCGCTATTTGTAAAGGTGTACGGGGGGGAGTTGGGAAGGGAAGGCTCATGTATAAGGGAGAGTGTTGAGAAACTGACGCCCCCAGTTGCTTACACATTACAGGGCATGTTGCTGCAGTTTTCTCTCTCTCTGGCCCAGCGGAGGAAGTTCCAAAAAAAATTGCACGGAGGGCTTCATCCTGCCGTTTCTCTGGGGCATATTTTTCCTTTTTTTAAAAACCTCCCCAAGACGATAGGATCCCACCCCGCTATCTGTTACAGTAAACACTCACCTGCAGCGGCTGGCTCCACACCCAGTAATGAACTGCGGGAGTTTCTCTCCTGGAGCAGTGTGCGTGTGTGTGTGTGTGTGTGT
Source organism: Stegostoma tigrinum (assembly GCF_030684315.1). NCBI lineage: Eukaryota > Metazoa > Chordata > Chondrichthyes > Orectolobiformes > Stegostomatidae > Stegostoma > Stegostoma tigrinum. The sequence continues at coordinate 17,114,622 of NC_081387.1, read as the reverse complement.
CTGCACTTGGCTCATTCACAGTGAGGTTTTCAACTCAGATAAAAACACATACAACACGTCTCCAACAGCTCTGCCAGTCGCCATCTTCCTGTGACGCAGACTACAGCTAATTTCGGTCCACGGCTTGAAATTCAATCGGTGTGTGTGTGTGTGAGAGAGAGAGAGAGAGAAATTGTGTAAACAAGTGCGCGTTATGTTCGCCACACATTTAATACTGTTCATTGTCTTCCGCCCTGCGCTGTTGACAGCAGCATGATTGAATTATATAACACCCACTAGGAGTGCAATAAATAATTAGGGATGATTTATTTTACAAAATAATAAAAACACATGCTCCCCAGAAACCGTTTAGAACCACTCTGTATTTGCAGACTGTACACAACTTGTGGGATTTTGCATTTCGTTCGCCAGGGAAGGAAGGATCAGTGACGAGGCGGAATGAGTTGAAAGAACTTGACTTCGGTGAAACATTTCCCAGTCCAAACCCTACCCCACCCCGTCTCTCGGGCACTTCGTTGAATTCTGAGAAATTTTCTCCCCAATTAGGTCGCTAGCCTCATAAATACTTCAGCTTTGGGAGTAGACTGTAAACCTGTTTGATAAAGATCGTGAAATCATCGAGATGGGGCTTTGTGGGGCATGTCTACTGAATTTTCTTTCGCTTTGAAAGGCCACCCGTGCACGGGAAGATTCCCACACGCAGAAAGTAAAGACGGCACGGGGTACTTTGCAACACTTTATGTGAACGGACGGCATAGGGGCGGGGGGAATTTATAAGGTGACGAGGAAAAGGTGGGAAAGCTGTTTGGCATTTCTATCAAAGAGCTAGTACAGACACGATGGCCCGAACAGCCACTTTAATCGTTCTGACGATGGGTCACAACACGAAACGTTAGCTCGACTTTCTCTTTCTGCAGATGCGTTTCTCAGCCATTTCCTGTTTTTTTTTTCAGATGCCCAGCACATTTGTTTTAGTTTAGCTCCCCAACCCTAGTTCTTCTTTTGCAAAACGCTTTAAATCCGTGTCCTCTCGTTCCTGATGCTTTAAACAGTTCTGGGTCTTATCCAGATTATGAGAACCTCTCTCTGATGCCCCTTTCGCCTTCTTGCAGAGAACAGCCCCAAACGCTATTTTGAAAGGAGTCGGAAAAGATAACTATAGGCCAGTGACCTTAAGCTCTGTTCTTGGGAAAATGTTAGAGTCTCTTGTAAAGGATGTAATTACAGAGCATTCAGAAATGTATAATATGATCAAGCAGAGTCAGCATTGCTTCATGAAGGGGGGAAATCACGCCTAACAATATTTTTTACAACTCTTTGAGGAAACAACAAGCATGATTGATAAAAGGGAAACAGTGGATATTATACATTTGGATTTACGGAACATGATTGATAAGCTGCCACACATTGGGCCATTAAATAGCTGTCCATGGTGTGGAGAAGATATATTAGCGTTGATAGAGGATTGGCTCACTAGGAGAGGACAGAGAGTTGGGATAAGGTAGGGAATTTTCAGGATGGCAAACTCTAAATAGTGGTGTGCCACAGGCATCAAAGTGTTGGGGCCACAATTATTTATAATATGTATAAATGGCTTGGATGAGCAAAAGTACTATAGCCAAGTTTGCAAATGACACAAAGAATAGGTGGCAAGTTTGAAAATTGTTGAATTCAACTTTATTTACTTCATTAAAAAAAGCCAGAGCAGGATCTGTGATCAGTAAAATGATGACGAAGTTGTTGGGTTGTCATCATAATCCAACTGGTTCATTTGGCCTCCTGTGTCATCCGGCTCTACACCTTGTTATCTCAGATTCTCCAGCATCTGCAGTTCCTACTATCTCTGGTTCATTCACATTGTTTACCCAGTCTGGGCTGTATATAATCCCAGTCCTACGTCACTGTCAATACCATCCCCTGCCCAAGGGCCCACCGTGTTTGACTTTGAAACTGCCTCTGAAGTGCTCCAGGGAGGTTTATCAAATTCTCCTGCAAAGCAAAATGAAGCTTTATACATGACCAGACAAAAAGTTCTCCCTTTTTTGTAATTGTGTTCTATGAACTACTAACAATACAGGGATTGCTCCATCAAACAGCAGGTAGGAGAGCAAGAGAGAGAAGGCGAACTGTGGTGGCTTTGGATCGGGAGTTGATCCTCTGTGGAGTATGCTATTGTCAAATGTGTCTGGAAACCTGAAGTCACAGGCTGTTGACTGAGACAAAAGCCAAACATTTCGACGTGAAGTTCTGACAGGATGAAAGTCTCCTTTGTCAACTGTGAAGGTTCTGCATGAAATGAATTCGGGCAATCGCTCAACCCAGTTACTAATGGGCGATGGGCCAAGGGACAAGCTGCCCCAAAGCTGCCAGGGTGTGGAAACCGTGGGAAATAGGCAGACGTCGCACTGTTTTGGTGGAGTGGGTTGGTTATAGAGAGACAGTGAGATTTGCCCTGCGTCTAATTGTGGTACTCAATGCCAGCACTGGAGAATTATCTCATTCTCCACTTCTGACAGGCATCAGCACTGCAGCCAAAAAGCACACTTACCATGATGTCATTTTAAAAATCTCTTTCTGGAAAAAGCGTTTCTAAGGAACAGGGTCTGGCAATGAAATGAACCCAAGTTTTGAACAGGTAGAGCAATCACAAATTGGCAGGAATGAGGGAACCAAGGAATGATGTCAAAACAAGATATGGTAATAGCTGGAGGAGAACCATATGCCCCTTGAACAACTTCCCTCAGGGATCAAAGGGAACTCAAACCTGTACTGAATTGTTGGGAAAAAGAAAAATCCCTCAGACTGTTCAGAAGTGTGTTAAAGCCATTTCTGAAGTCTGAGAGTGTGCTGTCGGAATCTTGGCCATCAGTTCAGTCAGAAAATCACCAGTTTTTGGAGACAAGCTACACTAAGGGACAGAAAATATTGGTGGGAGTTGCTCAGTGATCCCTCTGTCAGCATTTGTCACATGGAAATCGGGAAATTAGACGTCCATGTAATATTGCTGGCTTTGGGGACTTTAAGCCTCACATTAAATGGAAAAGCTAAACTTGTATAAGCATGGAGGATGGGTCATGGAAAGTATGCAGGATATACTGAGGTGTCCACTAGGAAATAGATTATTTTGGGTCAAGTATTTCGCAATGATGGGAAGTGTCATTAATAGTATTGCAGTAATGAGGCGTCCAGGGAATAAGTGGTAATTATATGATAGAATTTCATAAAGATTTAAAGTAAATTAATCATGTTTGGAATTAATATTTTCTACAGAAGTGCAGAAAACCACCTATGTATGATGGTATTGTGATGAAAGGTTTACAGTATACGTTATCATTTTTGGAATTTGGTAACTAAAATAGAGATGAAGGGATTTTGGTCAGTTCTTTGAAGACTTTTCTTGAAAGAAAAGGTTGGAAAGTCACTCTGGAACAGTGACCTAAACGCATCATCGCTGACAAAATATATGATGCAGTCAAGTGTCTAACAGAACACTGATGGTGTTGTTATTGGAGAGGATGTGAATACTTCTGAGTTTCCCTTAGCATTCAAGAGAACTAGGCACCTCAGCAAGTATGTCCTCACCTGTGAAACCTCCAAGGTGGAAAAACCTATGCAGCCATCTTTCAGTCACTAGGACTGAGAAAATTTCAGCCCTCAGCATGGTGAAATGTTCATGCCAGTATACTCGGAAAGAGATTGTGGAAATTGCATGGTTTTGTTTCCTTCATTCATGGGAAGGAGGTGCCACTGGCATGGTCAGCATTTATTGCCCATCGCTGTTACTTTGTGGTGGATGTCGAGTCACACGCAGGCCACATGAATATGTAAGTTAGATTTCCTTCCCTAAACGGCATAAGTGAACCAGACAGTCTTTTTTTCCTGACAATTGATAATGGGTTTATGGTCATCATTAGACTTTTAATTCTGGACTTTTTTAAAAAGAAATTGAATTAAAATTCTTCCATCTGCCATGGTAAGATTCAAATCTAGGTTTCCAGAACATTACCTTGGACTCTGAATTAATATTCCAGCAATAATTCCACTAGGCAATTACATCGACTCAGAGAGGAAAAAAAGCTGGAAAGAATCAATTAAGTAGAAACTTAAATAGATTTAGGAGGAACATTTCTCTGGACTTGAGTCTCTAATGGGTCATGTAGCGAAATAGGTCGAGGCTTTGCTTTTGCTTCCAATTTCCACCCTGCTCTCACTTTCACCTGGTCCATCTCTGACTCCTCCCTTCCCTTCCTACACATCATTGTTTCCATTTCTGGGCTTAGGCTGGCCACCATATCCACCATAAACCCAGCGACACCCACAGTTACCTAGACTATACATCCTCAGACCTAAAGAACCTATTCCACTCGCCCCGTTTCTTCACCTCCGATGCATCTGTTCTGATGATGGCAATTTTGACAAGGGAGCTTCTGAAATGTCCACCTTCTACCTCAACTGAGGATTCCTCAGCACTGTTGTTGGCAGGGCCCTCAGCTGGGTCCAATCTATCTCCCATACTACAGCCCTCACCTCCTCTCTTCCCTCTCACAACTGCAGTAGGGACCCCCTTGTACTCACCTATTACCTATCACCCACCAGCATCCACATTCAGAAGATCATCAGACACCATTTCCACCACCTCCAGCGGGATGCCACCACCAGACACATATTCCCCTTCCCTCCCTTGTCAACCTTCCACAGGGACCATTCTCTCCAGGCCACTCTGGTCCACTCTTCCCTCACTACCAACACCCCCTGACGGCCCACGACACCTTTCCCTGCCCATTTACCTCCTCCCTCCTCAATATCCAATGACCCAAACATACCTTCCAGGTGAAGCAGCACTTTACCTGCACTTCCCAGAATCTGCTCACAATGTGCTCTCCCTGATACTGGCCAAACAAAATGTAGACTGGGTGACTGTTTTGCAGAACACCTATGCTCTGTTCTGCAAAAATAACCCTGAGCTTCCAGTTGCCTGCCACTTTAGCACACACCACCCTGTCAACATCCCTGTCTCAGGCTTGCCACTGTGCTCCAGAAAATCGCAGTACAAGAACAGCACCTGATTTTCTGCTTGGGAACCCTGTAGCCCTCTGAACTCAATATCAAGTTCAATAACTTTAGGGCTTTAACTCTTCCAAGTCTGTGTCCCTAGCCCCACGTACAGGTCTTATTATTACATTGTCTGCTATTACACACAACCCATTGTTAACCGCTAACAGTCCTCATTAACAGCTCTTCACCCACCTAGACGGATTGTTATCCGCTCCTTTGTGGATCCAACTGTTCTTCTCTGTCTTACCCCCTCCCCCCACCCTATCTTCTGCAGTTCCTAGCTACCATCAGTTCTGAGTAAGAGTCACTGGATCCAAAACCTGAACTCTAATTTCTTTCCACAGATGCTGCCAGACCTGCTGAGCTTTTCCAGCAATTTATGTTTTTGAAGCTTTGCTTTGCTGTTAAGCTAAGATATTTCTAAACTGTCTTCTAACTCTAGAATTGCTTGGTTTGTATTTCCTTCCCTTCAGTGTAATAAACTTAAGTTCCCAGACTTTCAAGATTATGATCAGGGAGTCCCGAGTCAGAGGTTACAGTCAAAGGATACATGATAAGCCATTTAGGACGGAGATGAGGAGAAATATCTTCACCCACAGAGTGGAATTCTCCGCAACAGAAAGCAGCTGAGGTCAAAACATTGAATGTTTTCAAGAAGGGGATAAATACAGTTCCTAGGCATTGAGGGATTAGAGGGTACGGGGTGAAAGCAGGTGTAGAATACTGAATGGGATGGTCAGCCATGATCATATTGAGCAGCACAGCAGGCTCAAAGGGCTGAATGGCCTGCTTCCGTTTCTCTGGATAGACTAAACAGGGAAAATTTATTCCTGTTTGTAAAAAGAACAAGATACATTGATTCAAGGTAATCTGCAAAAGAAGTGAGGAAAGCCTTTTCTCACACAGTGAGAGGTTAGGGCATGGAATACACTGCCTGGAAATGCAGTGGAGGCAGGTTCTGTTAAGGGATTCAAGAGGGCACTGGATGGTTATTTGGTTAAAACTGTTGTACAATGGCAGGGGGGAGAAAAGCAGGTTATTGACGTTTGGTGGCGATGCTCAATTAATGAGCCAGGAGGCATGATGAGCTGAATGGAGTCTTTCTATGCTGTAATAATTCAGCGATATCAGTTGTGAAGGAATATCTGCAGCTTCTTGTGAATACATTTCAGTAGCTAAGTACCACTCTAACTGACTGCAAAAAACAAACATATGATCCATCAATATAATAAAATGAGAGGCTGGATGAACACAGCAGGCCAAGCAGCATCTCAGGAGCACAAAAGCTGACGTTTCGGGCCTAGACCCTTCATCAGAGAGGGGGATGGGGAGAGGGAGCTGGAATACATAGGGAGAGAGGGGGAGGCGGACCGAAGATGGAGAGTAAAGAAGATAGGTGGAGAGAGTATAGGTGGGGAGGTAGGAGGGGATAGGTCAGTCCAGGGAAGACGGACAGGTCAAGGAGGTGGGATGAGGTTAGTAGGTAGCTGGGGGTGCGGCTTGGTGTGGGAGGAAGGGATGGGTGAGAGGAAGAACAGGTTAGGGAGGCAGAGACAGGTTGGACTGGTTTTGGGATGCAGTGGGTGGGGGAGAAGAGCTGGGCTGGTTGTGTGGTGTGGTGGGGGGAGGGGATGAGCTGGGCTGGTTTTGGGATGCGGTGGGGGAAGGGGAGATTTTGAAACTGGTGAAGTCCACATTGATACCATTGGGCTGCAGGGTTCCCAGGCGGAATATGAGTTGCTGTTCCTGCAACCTTCGGGTGGCATCATTTTGGCAGTGCAGGAGGCCCATGATGGACATGTCATCTAGAGAATGGGAGGGGGAGTGGAAATGGTTTGCGACTGGGAGGTGCAGTTGTTTGTTGCGAACTGAGCAGAGGTGTAGCCAGGTTTCATTCTGGGATCTGATTTGTCCACATTTACCATCATAGAGTTATACAGCATGGCAACAGACCCTTTGGTCCAACCAGACCATGCCGACCATAATCCCAAACTAAACTAGTACCACCTATCTGCACCTGGCCAATGTCCCTCCAAACTTTGCTATTCATGTACTTATCTAAATGTCTTTTAAATGTTGTAATTGTACCCACATCCAGCACTTCCTCAGGAAGTTCTTTCCACTCATGATCCACCCGCTGTGTAAAAAAATTGCCCCTCCTTTCTTTTTAAAATCTCTCTCCTCTCACCTTAAAAATTTGGGCCCTTCACCCTAGAGAAAGGACAACCACCATTAACTCTATCTATATCCCTCATCGTTTTATAAACTTCTATAAGATTGCCTCTCAACCTCCTACACTCCAGTGAAAAAAGTCCCAGCCTATCCAGCCTTTCTTTATAACTACAGCCTTCCATACCCAGCAACATCCTGATAAATCTCTTCTGAATGTCTCCAGGTTAATAATATCCTTCTTATAGCAGGGCAACCAGAACTGGACACAGTATTCCAGAACAGATGTCACTGATGTTCTGTAGATCTTCAAAATGGTTTCCCAACTCCTAAACTCAAAGGACTGAGCAATGAACGCAAGTGCGCCAAATGCCTTTTTAACCAGCCTGTCTATAAGTGCTGCAAAGGTAATATCTTGCATTTAAAGCATTGGTACATTAGTTGGCACAAATTTAAATTCCTTTATGTATAAACAAACTCGCTTTGTTTACTCACTTGCCATTTTAAAAGCTCCACGTTGAATTCTGAACATTGAGAACGAAATTTCGGCCTGACCTAATTTCCCACTACTACTGACCAAGTTCTCAGAGACTCCCCCAGTCTGATCATGCTCCAGTAGTATTCTTCCACTCTGAAACACCTCATCAGCCACACTTGAGATACAACTGCTCAGTCAGCTTCCCGCTCCCTGTAATGACCTCACTCCCATCTGGAACATGTAGGATCCTTGGCAGATTCTCTGTCCCATCTGTTTCCTGGAACCTATGCTCATCTCCTGCATGTTCACAGCTGCATAGTGTCGCCAGACATTGACAGTAAGAACGATGCAGTGCAATGCACTCAGGCATCAGTGCACAACTGTTTCCATTGGTGCTACCTGTGGGTCAGCGAGTAGCATCTTTTCTCTGACTCAAACGCACACACACACACACACACACACACACACACACACACACACACACACGAAAGAAACAATTGCACTAATGCTCTTGTACAGTTCTGAGGAAAAACACTCGGGTGCTGTCTTTTAACTTTGAAGCATAGAAAAAAGGAACGTAGTAGTGTGCTCTGCCTTTCAATATGATCATGTTGATTATCCAACTCAATACTCTATTCCTGCTTGTGCCCCATACCCTTTGAAACCTTTATTTCTAGAAGCTATATCCAACTCCTTCTTGAAAACAATGTATGTTTTGGCGGAGAATTCCACAGCCTCCCCAGTCTCTAGATGAAGATATTTCTCCTCATCTCAGTGCTAAATGGCTTACTTTGTATCGCAAGACTGTGATCCCTGGTTATTGTCATTAGGAATATCTTTCTGTATTTGCCCTGTCTATTCTTGTTAGAATTTTATAGTTTTCTATGGGAATCTTCTCATCCTTCTAAACTGTACTGAACAGAGTCTTGACAGATCCAGCCTGTCTTCATATGTTCATCTTGCCGGCCCAGGAATCAGTCTGGTAAACCTTTGTTGCACTCCATCCATCGCTAGAATATTGCTCCTCAGTTAAGGAGCCCAAAGCCGCGCAGTGTACTCCAGTTGTGACCTCGCCAAGGCCCTGTACAATTATAGCAAGATGTCCCTGTTCCTGTACTCAAATTCTCTTGTTGTGAAGGTCAACTCACCATTTGCCTTCTTCACTGCCTGCTGCATCTGCAGTGCTTACCTTTGGCGACTGATGCACAAGGACACCCAGGTCTCATTGCATCTTCCCCTTTCCCAAATGGCAGTAAGGGAATCCAAAACTGGAGGGCATGTTTTAACATGAGAGGGGAAAGATATAAAAGGGACCTCAGGGGCAATCTTGTCATGTGTATATGGAATAAGCTGCCAGAGGAAGTGGTGGGGGCTGGTACGATTACAACATTTCAAGGGCATCTGGACGGGTACAGGAATAGAAAGTGTTTCGAGGGTTATGGGCCAAATGCTGGCAAATGGGACAAGATGAACTTAGGATATCTAGTCGGCAGGGATGAGTTGGACCGAATCTCATGTACTTTTTAATTTCCACGCTATTTGGCTGGAGAAGTAAAGCAAAATCCTACACTGTTATAAAACAAAAAATTGTGGAAGCTGGACATCTGAGTCAAAGACAGCAAGGGGCTGTTCTGAAGAAAGATCAATGGACTTAAAAACACTGACTGTGTTTTTCTCTCTGTAGCTGCTGCATAGGAAACAGCTAGCTCAGTTGGTTGAACAACAGGTTTGCAATGCCAACAATACCAACAGCGTGTGTTTAAGTCCTGCACTGGCTGTGGTTACAATGAAGGACATTATTTCCCCATCCCTCCCCTCACCTGGGGTGTGATAATAAAAACCAAAAGAACTGCGGGTGCAGTCAATCAGGAACAAAAACAAAGTTGCTGGAAAAGCTCAGCAGGTCTGGCAGCATTTGTGGAGGAGAAAACAGAGTTAACCTTTCGGGTCTGGTGACCCTTCCCCAGAACTGGGTGTGATAATCCTTGTGTAAAACCACCACCTGTTGTACTCTCTAATAAGAGAGAAACAAGCTCTCCTTTTACCTTGCAGGTGCTGCCAGGCCTGTGGAGTTTCTACAGCATTTTCAGACTTTGTTCCTGCCCTCTGTACAAGATGCCAGGGCCACTACTTTGTAGGAGAGCAGGGAAATTATGCCTGGTGTCCTACCTACTGTTTTATTCTTCGGCCTGGAACTGAATATCCAGTCATCACCACATTGCTGTTTGTGGCAGCTGGCTGGGCGAAAACTGCCTGCCAGTCTTGCCACATTACTACAGTGACTACATTTCAAAACTAATTCATTTTCTGAAGCGTGCTGTGGGATGTCCTGACGTTGTAAAAGCTAATTTCTAAATGTGAGATCTTATTCCGGCTCTGAGTGTGGCCCAGTGGTTCGCACTGCTGCCTCACAGTGCTAGGGAGCCGGGCTTGATTCCACCCTCAGGTGACTGACTGAGTGGATTTCGTGCATTCTCCCCGGGTCATCGTGAGTTTGTTCATGGCTCTGGTTTCCTCCCGCTGCCCAAAGATGTGCAGGCTAGGTGGCTTAGCCACGGGAAATGCAGGGTCACAGGGGTTGGGTGGGATGTTATTTGGACGGGCCAAATGGCCTGTTTCCATACTGTAGAGATTCTACGATTCTGAGGCAAAGTCTGAATCATTGACCGTCTCTCTCTCTCTCTCTTCCTCCACAGATGCTGCCCTTATCGCTGAATGTTTCCAACACTTCGGGCTTTTATCGTTCCTCTTGCTGCACAGCGATTTAAAAAAAAAACCCGCAATTGTGGGGAAATCAGACCTGAAAACATACTGTTGGCATTTTTTTTTGCATAGATGCCTGTAGCTGCTTTAGTCTCACAAGGTGGTGTCTAGCCTTTGTTTTCTAAGCAAGCTGTTCAGTGATGTTATTACACATCCTTGGAAGGTGGTACTTGAACCTGAGCCTCCTGGTGCAGAGGGGCACTACCATTGTGCCACAGGAGCCCTTAGTATCTAGCTTCTATTTTGCAATGAAAAACTTTCCCTGTATTATAATTCTTCATTGGAGATAGCCGAGCCTGAATGCTTTTGGTATGAGTCGCGGGGCCCCTGCTTCAGAGATTTCAGTGACACCCTCAGTGCTGCACTGTTGGAGGTGCCGTCTTTCAGATGTGATGCAATTGCTGACGGAGCAACTTGTGCAAAGAGTGAGAGAAGTAGCAGGTAGCAGTTCCTATTATCTCTGGAGAATGTACTCCCACTTGGTGAGATCAGTCTTTAATATCCTCCCCAACCCCTCTCAATATCTCCCACCCACCAAGCTGAAACGGGATGGTCTGATCGTAATCTCCTTGCAATTGGTAAACGGGTTTTGCGTCACTTACGTTACAATGACAACTGCACTGCAAAGTAATTCATTGGGTGCACAATGCCTTGAGATGTCCTGAGGCTATGAAAGGGTGTGTGTGTGTGGTGTTTCATATCTATGTATCTGGTCAATAACCAACAGCACACAGTCCAAGTTATTGAACATCACCTCATCTGATCGAGGAAATTGCTTTTTGATGTATAATCTCATCTAGTCTGTAAGGATACCTGAAAGATTTGCCTTCTGCCAGATCTGGTATCTCTACTTCTCTTTCCTTACCAATCTTGTGAACAGCTAGTTCCAGATTTACTCCGGTTTGATGCTATCAGGTCTGCTGCTGCTGCTATTTTAGCCAGTCCGATGAGGTTTTCCACTGTACCCTCCTGGAAAGTGCATGGTTTGGTAGAAGGGAATCCTGGTGCAGTGTCCGTGTGGGAATCTCCACAGTCAGCGGCAGCAGAACCAAAGGATGTTTCCCTTCGTTCTGCGTCAGAACTTCTTAAGTTGACCACAGTCTTTGTGAAGAAAATGCCACCACAAATACATCCATCAAACACTTGTGTATATACTTCCTTGTTTGTTGAACGTAAACTGCTGTGTATAAATCAAACCAAAGTATACAACCCCAATTTCCCATCCATCAAAGGCATTTGAATTGACATCCTCCACTTCAGTAATGGCATGCCCCAACACATTATGTATCAACCTCAATTTTTCCTCAAGGCTAGGATTGAACTCAGGTCCCTAGTACTGTGAGGCAGCAGTGCTAACCAGTGAGCCATCATACCACCTCAGTCTATGTGATTTCAAGAAACAGTTGGAGATACTGAATACTGCAGAGACTGCGGGCCCTGACAATATTCCAGCGATAGGACTGAACACTTGTCCTTCAGAACTTGCCAAGCTGTTCTAGTTCAGTTACAACACTAGCATCTTCCTGACAATGTGGAAAATTGCTCAGGTATGTCCTGTACACAAAAGCAGTTACCACCCCATCAGTCTACTCTGAATCATCAGTAAAGGGCTATGGGGAGAGTGCAGGGAAGTGGAGTTGAAATGCCCATCAGCCATGATTTAAATGGCAGAGTGGACTTGATGGGCCGAATGGCCTTACTTCCACTCCTACATCTTATGGTAAAGTGATGGAAGGTGTCAGCGACAGTGCTATCAAGCAGCACCTGTTCAGTGACACCCAGTTTGGGTTGTGCCAGGGCCACTCTGCTCCTAGTTTAAACATGGACAAAACAGCTGGATTCCAAAGGTGAGGTGAGAGTGATGGCCCTTGACATTAAGGCTGCATTCAACCGAATGTGGCATCAGGGAGTCCCAGAAAAATTGGAATCAATGGGTATTGGGAGGAAAACTCCCTGTTGGTTGGAGTCATACCTTACACACATAAGGATGCCATTGGCTGTATGTCTACACTCTAACCATCACCTTCCAAATCCATATCCTTGATCACAGAGAAGGACAAGGGCAGCACATGCATGGGAATATCAGCACTTACGCAAGTTCCCCTCCAAGCCTCACACATCCTGAATGTATTGCCACTCCTTCGTTGTTGGTCAAAATCCCAGAACTCCCAAGAACACTGTGGGTGTGTGCGCAACTGCACAAATTCAAGAACCCATGGGCAATTAAGAATGTTGACTTTGCAAGAAACATGGAATTTTTTTTTGTCAGAAAACAAGCCAGTTTGAGCAGAACACATAGAGGAACAATGTGACAAACACAACTGACATCAAGTAAACTTAATACATTTATTTCAATTTTGTTGCACATGATATGAAACTGTCCAGCACATGACAAGGTATTCAAAAACACATGTATTAATTAAAGAAAATGCAGAGTGTATGTCAAGTGACAAGAGCAATAAGTCTTTGATTAGCACCTTCAATCGCAGGAGCTCATTATCAAGGCAAGTAACATCATGTACAGAGATAATGGGAACTGCAGATGCTGGAGATTCCAAGATAATAAAATGTGAGGCTGGACGAACACAGCAGGCCAAGCAGCATCTCAGGAGCACAAAAGCTGACGAAGATGGAGAGTAAAGAGGATAGGTGGAGAGAGTATAGGTGGGGAGGTAGGGAGGGGATAGGTCAGTCCAGGGAAGACGGACAGGTCAAGGAGCTGGGATGAGGTTAGTAGGTAGATGGGGGTGCGGCTTGGGGTGGGAGGAAGGGATGGGTGAGAGGAAGAACAGGTTAGGGAGGCAGAGACAGGTTGGACTGGTTTTGGGATGCAGTGGGTGGGGGGGGAAGAGCTGGGCTGGTTGTGTGGACTGACCTATCCCCTCCCTACCTCCCCACCTATACTGTCTCCACCTATCTTCTTTACTCTCCATCTTCGGTCCGCCTCCCCCTCTCTCCCTATTTATTCCAGTTCCCTCCCCCCATCCCCCTCTCTGATGAAGGGTCTAGGCCCGAAACGTCAGCTTTTGTGCTCCTGAGATGCTGCTTGGCCTGCTGTGTTCGTCCAGCCTCACATTTTATTATCTTAACATCATGTACATCTTTCAGCCCAGCCTTTCCAGGCTCAGGCAATTCGTAAACTCCCCCACATGTTCTGCAATGCCCAGTGACTGTATTTTGAAAAAAAAGACTAGTTAACAAAAGCACCTCCTATCCCCCTCCACCCTAAATGGAGAAAAATATTCACCTTCCATTTTTGTAGCAGATTCCAGTCACCTAGCTCCCAGTCACAAACAGCCCAGCCACTGCAGGGTGGAATGAGTTTGAAAATGGGCCATTGACAAGGATGGCAACATTGCAGAACCTGAAGAGATGCATTTGAGGGGAAGTCGGAGCAGCTTTTCAGGGAGAAGGGCCAGAGGATAACGATGGTAGCTTGAGACAAAGAGAGAAGGGAGGACATGGACCAGCCAGACTGAATGGCCTCCTTTTTATACCGCGTATCTAGTGACACGCTTTTCTTTTTAAACTCATGCAACAGCCACTTGAAGGGACCCGGCACTAAATCTTGCTCGACGACAGGGCTCGGACAGAGCTGCCTTATTAACCCCTCAGTCACTGAAAAGTCACTGCCTGGTGTAATCCACAGTTTAAGGTGGAAGAAGCAACACCCATGGAATGCAGTTGTAAAACCAACGCTTAACCCTATCAACACTCACACTCTTCTAACCCCTACCCAGCCCGCTGTCGGACAGTTTAGGATAAAATTGTGCCCCACCCCACCACCAACCAGAGGATAAACTCAGTAGTCCAGCAGTTTCCTGTGCTTTGAAAGCCACACAGCCCTTTGTGTGAAGTGAGGTGTGTCTCTCTGCAGAATCTTTCTTCTGTGTTGCCGAATGCATGTCATACATGGTGCTGCTCACTGCCAGTTTTAAGGCTGTCCACCCCAATGCATTGCTGTGAGATCCCTGAATGTCAGGTGTTAGCAGCTCCTCCCTCCTCTCCAACCTACCTCACCGTCATGCCATCTTAACTAACCCCCTTTGTGTGCCACTGCTTTATCGACAGGGGCACCACAAAGGCCGCCGTTTCACATTCGATCAAGTGGAAAAATCTCGCGGGATACAATTTCCAGGCTATCTGGTGTCCTGGTCAACAATATTCCCCAGCATCAGTTTAACACAAAACAGGTGATCTGACCATTTCTGTAACTGTGAGAAAACTGGTTCTTGCATTACAACAACAGTGACACTTCGAATTAAACAAAAAACGTCACCAGTTGCAAAGTCACCTCAGAGGGGCCAGCAGCCACAACTGAAATGCAGTCCTTCCTGTCTCTGACGGTGCGGCTGGTTAAAGAGCTGTCCCTCACTAGAAATCACAGTAAGGAAGGATGTTAAATCACTCCTGTTTTACTGTTTTCCATTCCATAGAGGGCAGCATTAAGTATTTTTAAAACTTGTCCTGTTACTGCAGTTAGGTCTCACAATGTTAAAGACAGGAAGTCTGTTTGTGGTCAGTGGCTAGGATGGAGAGGAAACTGCCTTTGAAAATGTGGAGGTAAAACACTGCCCCAGTGTGGTCTGTGTTTCTATTTCCTTAGAGTTCTTCGAAATGCAAACGTAAATATAGGCAGTCCTGTTTCAATTCAACTGCACTTGTGGTGAGTTTACAGCCAAGGCTGTGTGTGCGTGTCTACGTCTGTGAGCGCGCGTGCGTGTGTTTACGTCTGTGTGTGTGTGCGTGGCGCACGTGCGTGTGTCTGTGTTTATGTCTCTGTGTGTGCTTATTTGTGTCAGTCAAGAAGGGACCTGATGCGGGCAGTGAGTGCAGATACAGAACAATGCAAGTTTCGTGGTACACCTCCTCCCTACAACCCCCGATCCCGTGCAATCAATCACGGACTAAACCAGAGGCCAGCAGAACCGTGGCTGAGTGTCCGTGAGGACAGCTGGATATCTCCACTCAGTCCTGGAGCCACTGTGAACCTGACCTGATGCTGTTCCAGCGCCAGGCAGGCTCGATGTGTTCCTCCTTTCCCCCGGCAGCTCTGCCTTATGACTCTGAATAAACTCACATGCCCTATCGTGGGAGGGGGAAGTGCTGTATAAATGAACCACATCCTGAGTTACCGGCAAAAAGAGGAACCAAGCTGGCTGGTGGGTTTATTTGTTGG
The DNA here is from genome assembly GCF_030684315.1 of Stegostoma tigrinum. Classification (NCBI taxonomy): domain Eukaryota; kingdom Metazoa; phylum Chordata; class Chondrichthyes; order Orectolobiformes; family Stegostomatidae; genus Stegostoma; species Stegostoma tigrinum. Next base: position 17,098,978 of record NC_081387.1, on the reverse strand, counting down.
GCGAGGCACCAGGCAGAGTGATACCCTTCCTGTGCCCTCAGCCATGGAGTGCTCCACCTGTAGGGCACAATGCCCTCCTTAGTGTGTTGGCACTTCCTCCGAAGGTACAAAGGAGGCAGATGCTCAGAGTGGTGGGCAGGGATACAGGCAGCCTGGGGTGCGCGATAGGTAGGTGTGGAGGGGATTTGGAAGAGAAATGTTCTGAACACGCCAGAGTCAGTGCTTATTCAGTGGCGCTGGAAAGAAACAATTCTTTTCTAAAATAAAGGCACATGCACCGTCACCATCTGGACCCAGAGATCCAGTGCCCTCTCCACCCCTCTCTTCCTCAGGAAAGCTACGACGTGGAGATACCAGTGCTGTGCGGGGGGACCATCATCGGAGGCAGAAACATGGACTTCAGCTTGGAGGACATAGCCGCTATCTCAGGGTCCTGACCTTCGTAGGTCTTGATGATACGAGCAAACTTCAGCACCCCTTTAAAAGACAAAGGAGACACAGGCGAATCATGGAGGAGCTGCAAACAGGTTTACAACAGCGAGTCACCTTGCAACAACAGAAAACTAGGGAGCTGCAATAATGCATTTCCAAAGAAGAGTCACATCTGACTCGAAATATCTGCTCCCAGACCAGCCTGAGTTTGCGCAGTGCCTATTTTGTACATCAGATTTCCAGCACCTGCAGTACTGTACTTTAGCGTAACAGCAGTGTTCAAGCTCAGGTGGCCATTCGGACCACCATGCCTGCGCTAGTCCTCCAATGAGCATCATTACCTAGTGTTAATCTCCTGCCTTCTCCCCATCCCCTTGCACATTACTTTTATTCCAATAATCCTTACATGCCTCTTGAATGTCTCAATCAAGCCTGCCTCTACCACACTTCCAGGAAGTTCATTCCATATCCTAACAATCTGCTGTGAAAAAATATTTTCTCAGTTTGCATTTACCTCTTCTGCAAATCACTTTAAATCTGACCCCCTCTGATTCATGATCCTTTTATGAGCCAGAACACTTTCTTCCTGACTACTCTATGCAGGCCTCTCATGATTTTGAAAACCTCTCTCACAACTCCTCCTTCTCTCCAGGGTGAACAGTCCCAACTTCTCCAATCTCTCTCCTCAGCTGAGATTTCTCAAAACTGGAATCATTCTTGTAAATCAACTGTGCACTGTCTCCAATGCATTCAAAGCTTTCCTATATAGAATGATACATACATTTTACGAAAATGGCCTTTATGGTAAAGAGATTGTGAGTTGGAGTATGGGCTTCTTGCAAGGATTGTACAGGGATTTGGTGAACCCAGGCCTGGAATACTGTTTTATTCCAGTTATAAGCTGAAATATACTCACACTGGAGGTGATCCTGCACAGGATCACTAGATTCATTCACAGGACGAGGGGGTTGATCCATGATGAGAGGTTGAATCGAATGGGCACATACTGTGGAGAGTTTGGGAGAATGAGAGGTGACCTCATTGAAACGCTGGGAAGTTGAAGCTTATCAGATCAAACACAATGTCATCAAACGGGGAGCACACGATGGGGCAAGTGGCCTACTTCTGCTCCTTTTTGACAAAAGCATTCAAGATTCTGAAGAGGCCTTGTCAATGCAGACACAGAGGTAGTTTCACTCACTGAGTATTTTAGGGGCAGAGGCTCGGGATTGTGAGGAGGTGGGTGATTTCGAGCATTTTGTCCTAAGGTGAAGAGAAATCTCATTGCTCAGAGGGTTCTGAATCTTTGGAATTCTCTACCTGAGAGGATTGTGGATGCCCCATCATTGAGTAAATTTAAGTCTGAAGCAGGCAGATATTCTGAGGAAATATGGTGAGTGAGCAGGAGAGTGGAATTAAGACAGATGATCAGCCAGGATCGTTTGGAAGGCCAGAACAGGCCTCAAGTCTGTATGCTTGTCTCATATCCTAACACACTGTGAGTTAAGGCTCATGTGATTCAAGCACGATAGGCTCTTTATAGCAGCTTAAAGGGTCAAATCAGGAGAACAGGGACAGTCAGTTCCTCTAAAGGGTGATTCGATCATGCTGGACAGATACTTTACAGCAGATCAAGAGGCACTATTAGCCTGGCTGAGGGTGGGGTGTGGTGGTACCCAGATCAAGGGCGGGGCTTGATCTCAAAGTAGAACTGGGCAGTTTGGGGCGACGTCTAGAGGCAACTGTTTAGACAAAGTTATGGGAGTGATGTGTTACTCTCTCACCAGGAAAAGGCAATGAATTATCACTCAGAGTACATATGATGGAGAACGGGAAGCAGGTGAATTCCCGTAGGCCACCAAAATGCCTGGGCAAAGTTGGTGAATGGGGCGATCAATCAGGGAAAGGTCAATCTTGTATATGTGAGAGAGACAGAGGACATGGGAAGCTTATTCCTCAGTCATAAACCCTGTGTCTCTCCCTCTCACAGTGTCCCAGCCACTGATTGTATGTCTCACCTACACTGGCTGCTGATAGGCTCGCTTGCAAACCTATTAGCACTGAGCATGGCGCAGAGCCGGCCTGTGATTGGAGGAACAGCTGCTGGGAAGGCATCCTATCATGCTATTGCTGGGATTCCAAGGGGTTTTCCTGGGGTCAAAACACCCAGGGGTAGCAGAGGAAGAACGAGGATTCAACAGTAGTGGATAGGGGCAAATTTCAAAGGAGACAGAAGAGTTTTAAACTTCTCAACAAAGGAATACTCACTGGGAGTACGGAGTAATGAGTTGCTGGAAAATTAATGTTGAATCTCTAGCTTAAGGCTGCATACGTTCAGGAACAACTGGATGGGAATACCATGTAATGGATGCTACTGTAATGAAAAACCATCTTAATTTAAATGTAAATCATCGGTTGAGTTCGGGTTGTAATAATTTCGTTAAAAATGCTCCATCTTCAAAGAAGTGCAATAATTAAGACTCCACCAAGACTGTAAAAAGTGTGTTTTGGATGGTAGCTTTTTTGCGCAGAAGTATTTTTGTCAGTTATTTGAAAAAACTGTTTTTGAGTACAATTGTCTTCTTAGAATCTTACAGTGCAGAAGGAAGTTATTTAATCCACTGTGTCTGTATCTGCTCTGGAAAGAGCTCCCCAGCTATTCCCATTCTCCAGCCTTATCTCCCGAGCCCTCCAAATTCATCATGTTCAAATATATATCCAGCTCTCTTTTGAAACTTCCAGTGGAATCAGCCTGCACCACTCTCCCAGGCAGCGCATTCAAAAATCCTAACAACTCCCCGAGTGAAGAAGTTTCTCCTTATCTCACTCTTAGCTCTCTTGCCGAAAGTCTTGAAATCGTGACCAGTCTTGTGTTGGTTTAAATTCTATCGTGCTGAGGAAATCAAAGCTTTCTTCCTTTGTTGTTAGTACTGGTCTCCTCCTTTTTGGGAGGACGTAAGCAGCTCAGAGGATATTTACTAGATTGCGGGCTGCCTTCAGGAGAGGCTGACCTTGTTCCAACTGGAGTTTAGAAGAGTGAAGGGTGGCTTGCTTGACAGGTACAAAATCCTGAAGAGCCTTGACAAGGTAGGGCTCGTGAGTCAGTTCAGAATTAAGGACTGTTTGAAAATTCTGGGATTGCCCTTTCAGGACAGAGACAGGGAGAATTTCTTTCTCCCAGGCTCCTGTGTAATTTGAAACACTCTGCCTCAGAAGGGGTGAAATCATTGAACATTTTTTAAAACAGAGGTGGAAAGCTTTGTGTAAGGATGTGAATAAAAGGTTATTGGGCACAGATAGGAATGTGGAATTTAAAACACCAACATGATCTTAATGAATGGCAGAGCAAGCTCAGGAGCCGAATGGCCTAATTCTGTTCCAAATTCCCAAGTGACACCACCGCCTGCAAGCTCTGCTTGATTTGGAAACATATCGCTGAATCTTTAGTTTCACTGAGTCAAAATCCTGGAATTTCCTCCTTATATATCCTGTGGGGCACCTTCACCACACTCGCTGCAGCATTTCACCACCAACTCTCGGGGAAATTAGGGATCAATAACAAAGGCTGGCCTGGTTAGCGATGCTCACAAACGATTAATAAAACCTATTTTTCTCCGATGTTTGCACACAGCCCCCAGGTTCAGCAAATAATTGAAGCACAGAATTTTACAGCAGGAGGCCATTGGCCCATCATGTCTATATCGGGTCCTGAAAGAGCTGCTCTGTTAGTCCTGGTCTCCAGTCCCATTTCTATAGCCCTCTAAATTAAACAATTTCAAATGCGTGTCTAGCTTTCTTTTGAAACCTTCTATGGAACCAGCCACCATCCCTCTTCCAGACAGTGCATTCCAAATCCTAACGACTCCGAGTGAAGTAGCTTCTCCTCATCTGACTCCTGGCTCTCTTGCTGACAATCGTGAAGTTGTGATCCCCAGTAAGTGACAGACCAGCTAGTAGAAGTGCTTTACCCTGTCAAAATTGTCATAATTTTGAACATCTCAATGAGATCACATCTGAATCTTCTCTGCTCTAAGGAGAAAAAGCCCAGCTTCTCAAATCTTTCCCTGTCTCTAAAATCTCGCATTGCTGGTGTCTTTTTAGTTACTCTCCTTGGCACTCTCTCTACGACTTTAAAATCCTTCCGTAAATAAGGTGCCTGGAACTGAACACAATACTCCAAATGTAGTCTGAGCAACGATTTGTCGAGGAGTAGCATCGCTCTGTTGCTTCTGTTCTCTAAGCTTCTATTTATAGACCCAAGGATCCTTTGGAACATGGTAAGAGGCAAATCATCCATTACGCAGTCCATTTGTGTTCGAGGCTGAATCCTTTGTCCCATTAAAACTTACCACAGGGCTCTTACCTCACAATCCACCTCAGGCTTAACCAGAGGAGAAGACATCCGGGTGGAAGGCCGTGTTGGTGGGCTCCACCAGGGCGGGAAAGCCCCAGGTTGTAGGGGCGGTTCCGAGGTCCCCTACATGAAGGGAGCTAGTGTACAGGTGGGGGAAGGCACCAACATGGAGTAAGAGGGTCTGCAGCAGTGAAGGCAGTCTGCAGCACAGGACAGCAGGGTCCATGAGAACAACAGAAAGGCCATTCAGGCCCTCCAGCCTGCTCCCCCGTTCCCGTAAGATCAGGGCTGCCCTGTCTGTAATCTGAAATCCACATTCCTGCCTACCCCTCAAAAAGAATCCATCTAGAGTTCCCTGAAAAATAGTCTACTCTACCAACCTTTCAGGAAGAAAGTGCCAAAGACTCATGGTACACTGAGAAGAATATTTGTCTTATCTGGTTAAAAAGAGCGACCACTGTTTTTTTTTAAACTCATGACACCACCTCTATGCTCTACCACAAAAGGAAACATCCTCTCCACATCTGCAATATAAAGATCATTGACCTTATATATCTAAAGCAAATCATTTCTCAGTCATCCAAACTCTAGCAGTATAAGCCCAGCCGCTCCAAACTTTCCTCATATCAAAACCCATCCATTACGTTTTAGTCCAGTAAACCATCTCTGAGCCATTACATAAGGAGACCTAAACTGTACACAGCATGGAGCTGGAGGTACATAGCAGGCCAGGCAGCATCAGAGGAGCAGGTAAGTTAACGTTTCGGGTCGGGACGCTTCTTCAGAAATCCGACCCGAAATGTCAACTTTCCTGCTCCTCTGATGCTGCCTGGCCTGCTGTGTTCCTCCAGTTGCACATGTGTTATCGCTGACTCCAGAACTAGCAGTTCTTATTATCAATACTGTACACAGTTCTCCAGATGTGGTCTCACCAGTCCCCTCTATAACTGAAGCATAATCTCCCCACATGGGATGTCCCCATCCCGGAGAGAGGCTCTGATTGGATTTCAACAGCTTGCGGACTTGCCTTCTCCATCGTTACTGAAGCCGTACGACTTGATAACGTCCTGTTGGATCTGGGTGGCCACAGGGAGCACAAACTGCAGCATCTTGCCCATGTCGTTACAGGCGTTGTCACGAGCCTCCTCCATCCTCATGGCATTCTCAGGGGAACTGAAAGCCTTGATCACTTCACCCAACACCACTGAGAAAAGGTGGCACAGAGAGGGAGGGAGAGGGGTGAATCAGTGTCAGTGTCACAGCAAGCACGGCCGATGCTAAGACTACCTCAGGCACGTCAACTGGAAATTCAGTCAGAGGGCTGTACAACACGAAAGCAGACCCTTCAGTCCAACACGTCCGTGCTGACTACAGATCCTAGATAAATCTAGTCCCATTTACCAGCATTTGGCCCGTTTTCCTAAACCCTTCCTATCCATGTCCCCATCCAGATGCCTTTTGAATGTTGTAATTGTACCAGCCTCCACCACTTTCTCTGGCAGCTCATTCCATACAACCACCCTCTGTGTGAAAATACTGCCCTTCAGCTCCCCTTTATATCTTTACCCTCTCACCTTAAACCTATGCCCCACTAGTTTTGGACTCGCCCTGCCCTGGGGAAATTATGAAATAGCAATGTATAACTGCTGCAGAAAAGACCTTGTCTACTCACCCTATCCATCCCCCTCTCTGATGAAGGGCCTAGGCCCGAAACGTCAGCTTTTGTGCTCCTGAGATGCTGCTGGGCCTGCTGTGTTCATCCAGCTCCACACTTTATTACCATGCCCCTCATAAACCTCTTTAAGGTCACCTCTCAGCCTCCGATGCTCCAGGTAAACTATTCCTCCTCTCCCTACATCTTAAACCCTCCAGCACCCCACTCCTCCAAAAGGCCCAGGCCTCCTCCAATAGCCCCAGGCCTCCTCCAATCCCTCCCCCCCAGGCCTCCTCCGATAGCCCCAGGCCTCCTCCAATCCCCCCCAGGCCTCCTCCAATAGCCCCAGGCCTCCTCCGATAGCCCCCCAGGCCTCCTCCAATCCCCCCCCCAGGCCTCCTCCAATCCCCCCCCAGGCCTCCTCCAATCCCCCCCCAGGCCTCCTCCAATACTCCCCAGGCCTCCTCCAAACCCCCCCCAGGCCTCTTCCAATCCCCCCCCAGGCCTCCTCCAATCCCCCCCCCCCAGGCCTCCTCCAATCCCCCCCCCCCAGGCCTCCTCCAATCCCCCCCCCCCCAGGCCTCCTCCAATCCCCCCCCCCCAGGCCTCCTCCAATCCCCCCCCCAGGCCTCCTCCGATAGCCCCAGGCCTCCTCCAATCCCCCCCCCCCCAGGCCTCCTCCAATCCCCCCCCCCCAGGCCTCCTCCAATCCCCCCCCCCCAGGCCTCCTCCAATCCCCCCCCCAGGCCTCCTCCGATAGCCCCAGGCCTCCTCCAATCCCCCCCCCCCAGGCCTCCTCCAATCCCCCCCCCCCCAGGCCTCCTCCAATCCCCCCCCCCCCAGGCCTCCTCCAATCCCCCCCCCCCCAGGCCTCCTCCAATCCCCCCCCCCCCAGGCCTCCTCCAATCCCCCCCCCCCCAGGCCTCCTCCAATCCCCCCCCCAGGCCTCCTCCGATAGCCCCAGGCCTCCTCCAATCCCCCCCCCCCCAGGCCTCCTCCAATCCCCCCCCCAGGCCTCCTCCGATAGCCCCAGGCCTCCTCCAATCCCCCCCCCCCCAGGCCTCCTCCAATCCCCCCCCCCCCAGGCCTCCTCCAATCCCCCCCCCCCAGGCCTCCTCCAATCCCCCCCCCCCCAGGCCTCCTCCAATCCCCCCCCCCAGGCCTCCTCCAATCCCCCCCCCCCAGGCCTCCTCCGATAGCCCCAGGCCTCCTCCAATCCCCCCCAGGCCTCCTCCGATAGCCCCAGGCCTCCTCCAATCCCCCCCCAGGCCTCCTCCGATAGCCCCAGGCCTCCTCCGATAGCCCCAGGCCTCCTCCAATCCCCCCCCCAGGCCTCCTCCAATCCCCCCCCAGGCCTCCTCCAATCCCCCCCCAGGCCTCCTCCGATACGCCCCAGGCCTCCTCCAATACGCCCCAGGCCTCCTCCAATACTCCCCAGGCCTCCTCCAATCCCCCCCAGGCCTCCTCCAAAAGCCCCAGGCCTCCTCCGATAGCCCCAGGCCTCCTCCAATACTCCCCAGGCCTCCTCCAATACTCCCCAGGCCTCCTCCAATCCCCCCCCCAGGCTTCCTCCAATCCCCCCCCCAGGCTTCCTCCAATCCCCCCCCCAGGCCTCCTCCAATACGCCCCAGGCCTCCTCCAATCCTCCCCAGGCCTCCTCCAATCCTCCCCAGGCCTCCTCCAATCCCCCCCCAGGCCTCCTCCGATACGCCCCAGGCCTCCTCCAATACTCCCCAGGCCTCCTCCAATCCCCCCCCCAGGCTTCCTCCAATCCCCCCCCCAGGCCTCCTCCAATCCCCCCCCCCAGGCCTCCTCCAATCCCCCCCCAGGCCTCCTCCAATCCCCCCCCCAGGCCTCCTCCAATCCTCCCCAGGCCTCCTCCAATCCTCCCCAGGCCTCCTCCAATACTCCCCAGGCCTCCTCCGATAGCCCCAGGCGTCCCTCTCTCACCTTTCGCCTGCTCCAGGCTCAGGCCGCCCGCCGGTTGTTGCTGCTGTTGAGGCGCCGCCGCTGCCGCCGCCATTGCAGCCTCTCCCCACCGGAGTTATCGAGCCCGAGGCCTCTCAGACACCGACCTGGGCCGTAGAAACCGAGGGGCAGAGGACCGGGCCTGCAGCCGAGGTGTCGGAGCGCCAACCGGTGGCCGGAGGACCGGGCCTGCAGCCGGCGTCTCGGAGCGCCACCCCGTGGCCGGAGGACCGGGCCTGCAGCCGGGGTCTCGGAGCGCCACCCCGTGGCCGGAGGACCGGGCCTGCAACCGGGGTCTCGGAGCGCCACCCCGTGGCCGGAGGACCGGGCCTGCAGCCGGGGTCTCGGAGCGCCACCCCGTGGCCGGAGGACCGGGCCTGCAACCGGGGTCTCGGAGTGCCACCCGGAGGCCAGGGAACTGATCGTACATACACCAGTATTCAGAGCGCCACCCTGAGGCCGGAGGACTAAACGCTCATTCGCGATCCGTGCGCTCTCACTGAGGATGAGAGCTCCCCCCCGAGGCTGGAGGACCAAACCCAAACCCTGAGATCTGAGCTTCTGTGGACTGGTGCTCCTGAACTGAGCTTCGCTGATATTTTTTCTCCACCTTTAACATCAGTTCATCAGTGTCTGTTTGCACCAGTTTAAGAAAGTGTTAGAGCATAAGTCGGTAGAGTTATACATTGCATTTCATAATTTTGTCTGCCCATGATTGGAACTGGTTTATTTGTAATTGAAGTTCTTGTTAAGTGCAGACCTGGTCAGTTTTCTCGGTTAATGTGAATCCGTTGGATAGATATATTGGGACTTTGAGTGCCTTAATTAAATCTTTAACACTTGTGATGAAGCACTTTCCCAACTGGGTCATCACACAATCCAAGATTGACCTCAAATTGTTTAGGTCTGAATAGTTCACTTGAAGAAGGACATGAGTGCCCTAGAGCAGGTGCAGAGAAGACTTTCTGATAGAAGCTAGGGTTCTTCTTCTGAAGAAGATTGGGGAGGTTAAACAAGGTGCACAGAAGATAATGACAGGTTTTGATCCGATAGACAAAGAAAAGCAGTGCCCAGGTTTTGTGCAAGAGAGATGGGGGCACATTTTTTTTTAGAATGAAGTGACAGTAATTACCTATTTCCCACTGCTGAGCAGGTTAATAGCAAGCAAAGATGATGAATCACCCCAAAAGAAAATTGGATGTTCATTTGCAGAAGTGATAGAGTGGGGGTGGGGGGTGGGGGAGAGGACTGACTGCATTGCTGGATGAACACAGCAGGCCAAGCAGCATCGTAGGAGCAGGAGAGCTGACATTTTGGGCCTAGACCCTTTCAGATTCTCCAGCATCTACAGTTCCTACTATGACTGCATTGCTGTTTAGAGACATGGCATGGACTTGATGGGCAAAATGGCCTTCTTCTGTAATGACTGCATCACTCTTTGGCTCTGAAAAGCGATAACTTTATTCGGATTTTAAACATTATGCAAAGCAGTTATCTGGCCCCATCCACCACTAATCCCTGTATTGGACCAATTGAACCAACTGGACAGTGATTTTTAGACAGAAACTGTTCAAGGGTCTTCCCCTTATAATAGGAAACATGGGCAACATGCAAGGACACAGACGGAAGAGAATTGCAGTACTGGGTAACAAAATAAGTAGCATGCATTTCATTGAACAAAAAAAACAATCGAACAATAGTAATGCAAATAGCAGGCCCAACTTGTCTTGTGGAGACTTAGCAGATAATCAATATAGTGAGATTGTAGACACTGGAGGCTTCATGTTGAATAGCATTGAAAAAAACAAAATTAAAATCTTCATTATTTTTAATACAAAATTTTAAGGTTCTGATCAATCTTTGGCTTTATTGTGTCTGAATGCTGTGCTGGATATAATGATGCTCTGGATTTGTGTCTGGCAGAGATTCAGCGAGGCCTGGAAGCCCATCATTCCTGAGAGAAGAGAAATTAAGAATTTGCATTCATTTTGCATTACTCAGCCTCAGTACATTCCCAAATTACATCTAGGGCAGCGCCACTTGAAGTGCAGTTCTGTTTGCACAGATCCAGCTCGGCAATGCGACAGAAAGCAAATAACCATTCATGATGGTGCTTCAGCGTTGGATGCTGGGCAGGGACACTAGGAGGAAGTCACCAGCTCTTCATCAAAACAGGGGACTGGGATCTTCTGCTTGCAACCGAGGGGATCTCCAGTTAACACATTCACTGAAAGATGGCACCTCCGACAACGTGGCCCCTATATCAGTGCACTGTGAGTGGTTAGCCTAGTTTGACGCTGTGGAGTAGGATGCAAACACACAACTCTCTGACCTAAGCAGGAGAGTGGGTAGCCCTAAGAGCTGTAGCGCACGTAGTAAACCGAGAGGGGGCCGAAGCGATTGGCAGCGACTTGGGTGAGCGATGGCATATGGCCGTGACTCAGTGCAATGCAGTCGATTGGATATTGAAAATTCACCAACAGCATGTGAGCTGGGGCGAGACCAACAGTAAGTTGGCACTCACTCTGCAGCACACCCCTCCCTCCCACCCCCCAAGTGTGAGGTTTTGAAGGCACAGACCTAGCTTCACTTCCATCAGATGGTCGCAAAGGAGGGAAGCGCCACACCAGCGGTGGGACGGGCACTCGACCTGTTGAGTCTTCCCGGGAATGTGGGCAATGGGTGCCCAAATGACAGGGCCAAAGATACCGGAGATATGGTGCTGGGATGTATGAATGGAGTGCAGCATAACCATAGGATATTGTAAGCATGGATACTGAAGGCAACCTAATTGGTGAGAGGAATGGAGAGGATGGTGTTGAAGTGGTAATCCGACTGGACCAGTAGCCCAGAACCCCGACGTCATTCCCAAATAGGGGTTCAAATCACACCAAGGCAAGTGGTCAATTTTTAATTCAATAAAGGAAATCTGGAATGAAAATTTCTGCACAATGGCAAGCATGTAACTATCACTGATTATGAAAAAAAAACCCATCTAGTTCACCTCACCTTTAGGGAGGGAAATCTGTCATCTTTACCTGGTCTGGCGATATTGGGTTGACTTTCCACAGCCCTCTAGGCTATCCGGGACTTTTTTTAAGGTTAATAAAAAAGGCCTAGCTAATGATGCCCACATCCTGTGACAAGCAAATAAAAAAGACCAAGGGGAATATGAAATAAATAAAAATTGCCTTGAGGATTAAAACGACCCACCTCTCGAATGACCTTTTCCACTGTTGAAGGAACATTCTCAGGATCCATTGGTCTCTTCTCCTCTAGATTCTCCAATGGTTTCCTTTATAAACAGATATTAGTTCAACTTATGGAAAGTGTCATTAAAGGATGGTTCGCTTGGCAGTACAGAGCTTGAATGTTGCTTTAAAAAAAGGCTACGCTCGAAAATTTCCATCTCTTCATTTGTCAGGACGCACACAAGAATGCCAAATTTATACAGCCTGTTGAAAGGTTGCTGATTGGTTGGCCACGATCAGAGTATCAACTTGCCAACCAATCGGTACCCTTTAGCAAGATAACAAAGTGTGAAGCTGAATGAACACAGCAGGCCAAGCAGAATCTCAGGAGCACAAAAGCTGAATTTTCGGGCCTTCTAGACCCTTCCGAAATGTCAGCTTTTGTGCTCCTGAGATGCTGCTTGGCCTGTTGTGTTCATCCAGCTCCACACTTTGTTATCTTGGATTCTCCAGCATCTGCAGTTCTCATTATCTCTGATCACAGTATCCTTTTGCAATGTGGTACAATTTATGAATGCCATACTGAAATTTGGCATTGTCATTTGGAAACTTTTGCCAGAATTTCACCCTTTCCCTCAGCCACGTGGAAGAACTATTGATGGCTCAGCCTCCAGAGAGAATGGGACACCCGTAACTCATCAGTTCTGAAGAAGTCACACCAGACTCAAAACATTAACTCTGCTTTTCTCTCTCTTCACAAATGCTGCCAGACCTGCTGAGTTTCTCCTGTGCTCTCTGTCTTTTTTTTCAGATTTCCAGCATCTGAGGTGTTTTGCCTTTATCATAGGATACTCAGGTTTCACAATGAACTGGCTGTTCTAGATGGTCCACCCTGAACAACAAGACTTTGAGTGAGCTGCAGTTGTAATGCGGGAGAGACGTGGCTGCATAAGAGAGCAGCATGATCCCAATAGTTGCATAGCTGAAGTCTCTGGGCACATTAAAGGCTAATACATTCAGCGTGGGAGCTGTGAGCTGACCCCACGGCCTGTTGCATCTTCAGAGGCATGAGTGAGAGTGTGGTGTCAAACCAGGTTGGGAGACAAGGACAGTGGAAATTGCCCCAAACGCCTACCCCCTCAACCCTACCCCATCCATCACCTCGAGAGAGATGCTGTATACATCAATCACACCCATCCATCTGGTCACAGTCAATGAATTTACCCTAGAGGGGTTTGGGCCTGGTATTGGCAAATGGGACTAGATTCATTTCGGATATCTGTTTGGTGTGGATGATTTGGACCGAAGGGCTTATTTCCGTGCTGCACATCTCCATGACCCTATGACCGTCTTATTGAAGATGTGGAAGGGGGAACCCACACAGTGCACAGTCTTCAGGACCTGAAATCAGCTGGGATGTCTGACTCTGAGTAAATCCTGGATAAACCACTAATCTGGGCTCACAGCTGAATTCTCTCGTACATGTTCATTTAATATGTTGTGCAAACAAGCTGAGAGAGGAGAAGGATTGTGATTCCTCAGAGGCAATTTTGACTTTTTTTTGATGCATTTAAGCCGATTGTACCAGGAGGTGATGGCCTGGTGGTATTGTCACGGGGCTGAGATGCAGGTAACATACTGGGGACGTAGGTTCGAATCCCACCGCAGCAGATGGAGGAATTTGAATTCAATAAATACCTGAAGTTAAGAGCTTAATGGGCATCATGTTGCTGATTGGGGGTGGCGGGGGGGGATATCCTATCTGGTTCAATAGTGGCCTTTAGAGAAGGAAACTGCCATCCTTCCCTGATCTGGGCAGCATGTGACTTCAGACCCACAGCAATGGTGGTTGACCCTTAACTGACCCCTGGGCAATGAGGGATGGGCAATAAGTGATGCCCTCTGTGAATGAATAAAAAAATTGTGATCCTGATGATTGCCGTCCTGGCGGAGAGCTGCTAAGTCAGCCTGGGTTCCAGCCCTTGACATCTTCAGATATTGTCAACAAATACCACATAAATCAAATACAATCTGTTCAAAGGAGGTCCACTTGTCTGATACCCAGGATAGGAGGGGGAAGATCACCTTCCAAAGATAGCTAGAGTCTTGCATCCACTGAAGTTTAGACCAATAAGGGGTGACCTTATTGGGACATAGAAAATTCCGAGTAGACTTGGCAAGATGGATGCTGAAAAGATGCCTCCCCTTGTGGGAGAGACTCGAAATGTTCAAAAAACATTTGAGAGGCAGATGAGGAGAATGATTTTTGCCTGAGAAAGTTGACAATCTTTGGAACTGTCTTCCTCAGAGAAAGAGAGCTAACAGCATGATTTTAGAAAACAAAGTGTAGAGCTGGATGAACACAGTAGGCCAAGCAGCATCAGAGGAGCAGGAAAGCTGACGTTTTGGGTCTGGACCCTTCTTCAGAAATGGGGAAGGGGATGGGGACTCTGAAATAAATTGAGACGGGGTGGGGGCGAATGGAAGGTGGATTAAGGAGCAGGTAGGTGGAGAGGAGACAGACAGGTCAAGGAAGTGGAGATGGAGCCAGTAAAAGTGAGTGTAGGTAGGGAGTTAGGATGGGGGTTGGTTGGTCAAAGGAAGACTGACAGGTCAAGGAGGCGGGGGTGAGGCTGGTAGGTAGGAGGTGGCAGTGGGGCTTGAGGTGGGAGGAGTGGATAAGTAGGAGAAAGGACGGACAGGTTAGCGAAGCGGGGACGAGCTGGGCTGGTTTTGGGATGCAGTTGGGGTGGGGACAGTTTGAAGCTGGTGAAGTCCATATTGATACCATTGGGCTGCAGGGTTCCCAAGTGGAATATGAGTTGCTGTTCCTGCAACCTTCGGGTGGCATCACTGTGGCACTGCAGGAGGCCCAGGATGGACATGTTGTCCAAGGAGTGGGAGGGGGAGTTGAAGTGGTTCGTGGCTGGGCGATGCAGTCGTTTTTTTTGAACCGAACACAGGTGCTCCACAAAATGGTCTCTGAGCCTCCGCTTGGTTTCCCCGATGTGGAGGAGGCCACATTCGGAACAGCAGATACAGTATACCACATTGGCAGATGTGCAGGTGAACATCTGTTTGATGTGGAAGGTTTTCTTGGAGACTGGGATGGGGATGAAGGACGAGATGTGGGGACAGGTGTGGCACTTCCTGTAGTTGCAGGGAAAAATGCCGGGTTTGGTGGGGTTGGAGGGGAGTGTGGAGTAGACAAGGGAGTCACGGAGAGGGTGGTCCCTCCGGAAAGCAGATAAGGGCGGGGAGGGAAAAATGTCTTTGGTGGTGGGGTCGGATTGCAGATGGCGGAAATGTCGGAGGATGATGTTTTGGATCCGGAGGTTGTTGGGGTGGTACTTGAGGACGAGGGGGATTCTGTTTTTGCTGTTATTGCGCAGAGTGGGTGTGAGGGATGATTTGCGGGAAATGCGAGAGATGCAGTCGGAGTGTTTTCAACCATTGTGGAGGGAAGTTGCGGTCCTTGAAAAACAAGTACATCTGAGATGTCCGGGAGTGGAATGTCTCATCTCAGGAGCAGATGCGGCGGAGACAAAGGAATTGGAAACAGGGGATGGCATTTTTGCAGGAAGGTGGGTGGGAGGTGCATTCTCGGTAGCTGTGGGAGTCGGTAGGCTTGAAATGGATATCGGTTTCCAGGTGGTTGCCAGAGACGGAACCAGAGAGGGCCAAGAAGGAGAGAGAGAGGTACCAGAGATGGTCCAAGTGAACTTAAGTTTGGGGTGGAAGGTGTTACTGAAGTAGATGAACTGTTCGAGCTCCTCTTGGGAGCACAAGGCGGTGCCGATACAGTCATCGACATAACAGAGGAAGAGGTGGGGTTTAGGGCCAGTGTAGGTGCGGAAGAGGGACTGTTCCACGTAACCTACAAAGAAGCAGGCATAGCTTAGGCCCAAGGGGGTACCCATGGCCACCCGCTTTGTCTGTAGGAAGTGGGAAGAGTTGAAGGAGAAGTTGTTAAGGATGAGGACGAGTTCGGCGAAGTGGACAAGGGTGTCAGTGGAGGGGTCTGGTCAGGCCTGCGGGCCGGGAAGAAGTGGAGGGCCTTTAGGCCATCTGCATGAGGAATGCAAGTGTATAGGGACTGGACGTCCATGGTGAAGATGAGGTGTTGGGGACCAGGGAATCAGAAGTTTTGTTGGAGGTGGAGGGCGTGGGCGGTGTCACAGACGTAGGTATGGGGTTCCTGGACCAGGCGGGAGAAAATGGAGTTGAGATTATAGAATTGTGTTTGTGTGCGATTGGCTCTTGGCTAACAAGAGAATGAAAGGTTAATAGGGGAGGGGAGGCGTTAGATGGGAATGACGGTAGATACTTGATGGGCTGAAGGGTCTGTTCTGCGTTTTGTGATTCCACATCTGTTGAAATCAAAATCCAAACAGCCCCAATTTTATTGAACCTAAAGGAGTCAAATGATTCATTCACAGTTCTCTTCTCCACAGTACAGAAAAGGCCTTTTGGCCCATTAAGCCTGTCCCATCATTCCCATCTTAACCCCCTTCATTGACTTTTGACTCCTTTGTTAGGTCCAAATCCAGCCACGACAGATGGGGAGATTCAAGTGCAAAAGTAATTTAGAGTTAAGAATCTAATTGACCTTTGTCAATTGGCAGGAAAAGCCCCACTGGTTCACGAATGCCCTTAAGGGAATGGAGTCTACCATCTTTACCTGGTCTGGCCTACATGTGACTCCAGACCCACAGCAATGTGTTTGACTCTTAACTGCCTTCTGGGCAATTCGGGATGGGCAATAAATGCTGGTCTAGTCAGTGATGCCCGCATCCCATGAATGAATTTTTGAGGAAATGAGAATACAGACAAGATGGTCACAAACATATGAACTAGGAGCAGTGGCCATTTGGCCTCAGAGTTCTGAGGGAGGGTCACTGGACCCGAAACATTAACTTTGATTTCTTTTACTGCCAGACCAGCAGAGATTTTCCAGCAATTTCTGTTTTTTTTTGTCTCTTGTGTATGCTCGGAACATCCCATTGGGTTCATTGGCATTTGGCGGTGATTGTAAGAGGGGAGGCTTAATGGGTTCGCACAGCTGCCTCACAGCGCCAGGGACCTGGGTTCAATTCCACCCTCGAGCGACTGTCTGTGGAGTTTGCACATTCTCCCCATGTCTGCGTGGGTTTCCTCCAGGTGCTCCGATTTCCTCCCACAGTCCAAAGATGTGCAGGCTAGGTGGATCGGCCATGCTAAATTACCCATAGTGTTCATGGATGTGTAGATTGGGTGGTTTATAGGGGGATGGATCTGGGTGGGATGCTCTGAGGGTCAGTATGGACTTATTGGGCCAAAGGGCCTGTTTCCACATTGTAGGGATTCTCCGATTCTAATAACATCTTTGCTTGCTTGATGTCCGTGGACTGAAGAGTGTCCATTTTTCATACCAACAGAACAGAAGGGTGGTCAAACAGCTAGGTTTGAAGGGAGGAGGAAGGAGAGCTACCAAGTCAGGAAGGCTGAGAGACAGAATCCTGGACATTAGGGAATCAGTGGGTGAGAGCACACCCTCTGGTGAAGGAACTGTAAAAATCATGACAGACCAGAGTTGGGGAAGCAAAGAGATCTCAGAAAATTGTGGGGCTCACAGCAAATTGTCGAGACAGGGATGGGGTGAGGATATGGATTGATATGAATAAAAGGTCCAGAACCTCAAAGCAGTCTTTGGCTACTATTTTAGATCAGTTGTTACAGCACTAACATAGGTCTCAACATTGTAATAATTGTTAGCTCCAAAATGGGAGTTGCCTCAAGGACTGAATGATCAGCTGTATGATTATACTCCAGGCAGGGAGTGGAAGGGAAGCAGTTGCACAGTAGTAATGTTACTAGACTTGGAATCCTAAAACCCAGACCAACAGGCTGCGAGAAAAAATGGGTCAAAACCCACTGCAGCATCTGAAGGAATTTATATTTGACTGAAGCTGCAATGAAATGCCAGTCTCAGTCGAAATGATCATAATAATCTACAGCAACGTCATCGATCCTCTGGTTCACTAATGTCCCTCAGAGGACAAAAGCAGCTGTCTTCACCCAGTCTAGCTGTCCCAAACTCATGAAGATAACTCTGAGGTAGCCTTTAAGAGAAATTCAGAGTGAGCAATAAATGCCAGTGATGCTCACATTTGGAGAATAAATTTTAAAACTCGACAAGGCATATTAAAACCATGCGGGGAATGGTTGAGGTGAGCAGATAGATGGAACGAAGAGGTGTCTAGGACCATAAGGAGTCACTGACAAGGTTAGACGAGAAAATTTTGTGCTCAGCACAAACAACAGGGTGTGCCAGATGGACTGAATGGCCTTTCTCTGCACAGTAAAATGCTACGCAATTCTGTGCCAGCTTTGAGGCGAGGTCGGTGTGATGCTTACTGCTGCATAAATATGAATGGTTGACTCACTTCTCTGTCTTCTTCCTGTAGTAGCACAGGTAATATGCCATGCTAGTGAAGAAAGCCACAGCCATCAATGTCATTAGGATTCCAATAACCATGGCAGCCCTGTTCGTGGCTATAGGCTGTCCATGATGATCTGTAAAATACGTGATGGCAAGTTATAACGAGTCAGACAGATAAAGGAGGGTTGCAGGAAATTAACCTGCTCAACGGGTGCACTGTTAAAGCTTCTTGTTCTTACCATTAAAACCACTCCCGCGGCCTTGCTCCTCACTGCTCCTATGTCTGACCTCTTCCAGTTGAACACAACCCACCCCCGTCCAACACTTTGTATCTCCCTTCACCCCTCCCCCATTAGCAGCCATGCCTTCAACATCCCTGCAGTCCACACTCTGTTATTCCCAAACTAAACCTATTCATCTCTCATTTACTTCTTCAAGACCATAGTTCTTTCCGGAATTTCTTTCTCTATTGGCTTGCTGTGATACTTGCTTGTTGTCAGTATCCTGGGATTATTCTTCGATAAGCCATTGAGAGGCAATTATGAGTCCTCAGATGGTAAATGATGGGAGACTCTTGGACATTGAAGGTACATGATAGCCAGTGAATGACAAGATACAGCAAATATAAATGGTACAGACTTGCCTTGATGAGCAATAACAGTGATTTAAGTTATTTGATGCACGTATATTTTAATATCATTTGTTCTGAGTTTGGATTTTGGAATTTTGAACAAGTTGCAAATGGGTTTTCTGTGTGTCTGAAGGGGATAAATGATTATATTGCAAGTACTTTTGAGGCCATGGTGATGTCTTTTTGCGAAATAAAATCTGATAGAGAGATAGTTTTGGAGTAATGGGTCTTTGTTTATATTGGGAAAGTTTATGAGTGAACTATGTAAACAGCGAAACATTGTAATGCATTGTAAGCTTTCAGAGAGAATATTCTGGATTTTTTTTTGCTTGCATTGACACATGGATGCACTACACTGCTTCAAATTATGCGTGCATAGATTTCTGGGGGATATGGTGGGATGGAGAGAGGAAGAGGTAAAGAGGACCCAGCAGGAGGAAGGAAGCTGGGAAAGAACTGCACTGGGGCTGGGGTCAGGGTGGGGGGAGGAGGGAAATGGGGTGAAAAACAGAACTGGGAAGGGTATGGGGAGAAAGCCAGGGTGGGGGTGGGGAAAAGAGCAGGTGTGGGGGAGAGGACAGCTGGAAGTGTGGGGGAGATAGAGAGCAGACAAGTGCGGGTGGGGGGGAGGGTTAAGAGAGCACATGGAGGCATGGAAGGGAGATGGGGTGGTATCTCCTGTCTCCTCGGCCTTCCTTGTGCCACCCACTCCTGTGTCCTGGTCTGTCCATGCACCAACTCCTCCTGAGTCCTGGGTTCTCCTTGGCGACCCTGCACCCTTGGATCCCATGCCCTCCACCCTTCACACTCTGGGTGTCCTGCACCATCCTGCAGGCATATCCCTCACCCACAACTAACCCTTGCTTCAAAACCACAGGTGCTTCCCTGCAGTTATTGGTGTCAGCAAACACTGTCTTTATTTGGTTGGTGGAAACACCCTTAGCTAACGGGGAAAAATATTTTCAACTGGGGCATTTCTTCAAAAGGCTGAAACTGAATATGAGGCAGGGAGGGGAAAATTTAGAATTGTCAATAACAAGTTACCTCAGTGTAAAGTGGTTAAAAGTTCTAGACCTGAAGTGTTTGATTAAAACTTTGAAGGAGCTATGTGAAGCCGAGAAAGTCTAAGCTCAGTTACATGACAAACCAAAGTCTTATCAGGTTACCAAGAATTGAAGCCACAGCTAAGTGTGTGGTAGAAAAGAGATGTCTCTCTGCTGTTCAAGTATTGTAAAGGAATGCTTTTAGTCCTGATGGGTTTGTATTTTAGTCTGTATTTCAAAATTGTTAAACGCATGATCAATGCAAATAGCTTGATTTATTCAATTTTATCTTAATTTATTGTGTGCAATAAAATTCTGTTTTATTGCTGAACCTGAGTCTGGAGCATTGAATTGTGTTTCAGTGAGAAACTACCTCGTGAAAATTAACAAAAATGTGATCCATCTATTTCAGTCTGGGATCTGACTTATCCAGACATAATGTAAGCTGGGATCACAATAGCAACAGGAAATAAGAGAATTTGCAATAAAGGACAATGGGTTATGAGCTAAGCAATGGGAAACTGATGTACAATGGAATATAGAAGACCACCAACTGGGGATAATAATTTATTGGGTGTACACGATATGACAGAGTGACGTAGAAATGCAACGAAGTGGCATTTATTGGGATAGAGAAAGAAGGTGAGTGAGGTGCAATGGGACTTTGAGGATGGCCAATTGGGTAGAGTGGGATATGGGGGAACAAAGTGGGCTGCAGTTATCACCCAATAGGGTAGAGTGGAATAGAGAAGGAACAAAGTGGGGTGCAGTGGGATTTGGAGCACACCATATCAGATAGAGTTTGACAGAGAAAGCGCAAAGTGTGAATTACATTTACTTAGCTGCACATCTGGCGTGGATGTAATAAAAACCACATCACAGAAATGATAGGTTAGAAAGTTCCTGTGAGTGAATGACATGGACAAGGGGAGGTCATTTGACAGCCTACAGTTGGCAAGCAGGTTAAAGCCTCTGTTAAAATGGCAAAGCCTGGCTGCTTTAAAATCTTTTCTGTCAACCTCACTCTCACTGAATATGTCAGTGCCCTGGTCAGATTCAACTGGACAGTGGATGTCCAGCACCGAGCTGGCAACAAGGTTCATACCTGCTGAGTGGCTCTCTTCAGCAATCGCTGGAAACGCTGTTCAAGAAGAAAATGGTAAAAATGTTAGAACAAAAGCTTTTACAACTGCCCCCTCTCCCACCACCACCACCCTCCACACACATTTGAAGCTGCCTTACTTTAGTTCTTACCCCATCCTTCTTTCCTCAGCCTTATCAGGGTGTCAGCTACATGGCTTGTTGGGTAACATTCTCATGTCCGTGGGTTCACATCCCACTTCAGTGTCTAGGCACTGGACTGAATGCAGACTTTCAGGCTGGATGTTAGCAACGGGGTCCCCATCTCTTCCCCAAGTTGTTGTAAATGGTCTCACAGGGGAGCTTTACTCTGTGTCCTGGCCAATATTCATCCCTTCACCAATGCCTCTGAAACATGGTCTGTTCCTTAGGTCACTGTGGCTGGTGGGATCTCTCAGTGCACAGTTTGTCCGCTGTTTCTCTTATGGCTCAGCAGTAATTACACTTCAGAAGAAAACCTTCAATGGCTACAAAACAATGTTGGAAACTTCCCGGGGCTGTGAAAGTTAATACTGAAATTCAATTATCTATTCGTGGCATTTTTCCTGCTGAATATTTGTCTCCTGCTTTATCCTTGACACCTGAAGGTGCTGTCTCTGTCAGCTCTCACTTCACAGGACGCCAACTCGTACCTTCTATCACTAGATGTTCCCCATTCGTTATTTAGCCTGATGTTCATCACAGACCATGCCAACCCACATCTCCCTCTCCACAAATCTACACCCACCAGGGCTCACTGTTTAAAAATAATGGGTTCATGCTTTTTGTATCAGAGACGAGAGCAAATTCTTCTCTCACAGGGGGCTGGGAATCTTTGGAGCTCTCTTCCTCCAAAGACAATGGAAACAGTCCACTGTTTAAGGCAGAGGTAAGACAAATTCTTCATAAACAAGCGGTGAAAGGCTACCAGCAGTAGACAGGAATATGGTATAATCAGAGCAGCCACGACATTATTGAATGGTCAAACAAGCACAAGGAGCCATGTGGCCTAACCGTACAAAGTTTTGAAAGACTAAATAGAACTGCAGAATGATACATACGGAAAGAAACCACTCGGCCCATTTTGCCTACGCCAACCCCAAGACACTTGGAACCCCTTTCTAATCCTATCTTCCCGCATGCGGCCCATAGCCCTGTACCTTAAGGAGCAGATCCAGGTACATTTTTAAACAGTGCCCCCCACCAAAACTCAGGCAGTCAATTTCAGGCAGCCCACCACCCTCTGCATAAAAAAAATCTTCCTCACATCCCTCTAATCTTGCTGCCACTTAGCTTGAATCTATAGCCCCTGGTTTTTGAACTCTCTGCTAGGGGAAACAGGTGCCTCCTGTTTATCTCTGCGCCTCACAATTTTGTTCATCTCTCCATGTTGCCCCCCACCCCCACCCTTCTCTGTCCCAAGGAAAACAACGCCAACCTCTCCAACCTCACCCTATAGCTACAACTCTCCAGCCCTGGAAACATTCTAGTCTACCTTCTCTGCACTCTCTCCAGAGAAATTACATCTTTCCTGTAACATGGTGACTAGAACTACAAACAATACTCCAGATGTGGCCTCACCAGCATCTTACATTAATTCTAACATGTCTGGATAGACTGAATGTTGGGTGGACCAATGTCACAGTCTCTGGATATGGGGTAGGTCATCTTGAGCTGACATGAAGAGAAACTTCGTTCACCCAAAGGGTCTGGAAGTTCTGTGCAGAGTTTTGGTCGCAGGACTAAAATTAATTAAAGACATACTTACATTGGAGGTTGTACAGCAGAGATTCACTAAACTAATCTCTGGGATGAGGAGGTTGTCCTGTGATGGGAAGCTGAGAAAACTGTGTCTATAGCCCCTGGAGTTTAGAAGAATGAGAGGTGGCCTTATTGAGACAATGCAAACGCTGTCAGGATCGATACTGAGTAATTGTCTCCTTTACTCACCTCATTGGCTGGGGAATCTAAAACACAACCGCGGGATGAGAGCCTGATCCTTGAGGAATGAGTGAAGAGAAATCTCTTCACTCTCAGTATTGTGAATCTTTGGATTTTGGATCTCAGGGACTCGTGGAGGTTCCGTTGCTCAGTCGATTTAAGGCAGAAACAGGCATATTTTTGGTCCCTCAGGGAATCAAAGAATGCGGAGAGCTGGTGGGAAAGTAGGTCTGAAGCCCAAGATCAGCCATGTTCATATTGAATGACAGAAGATGCTCAATGAACTGAATGGCCTATTCCTGCTCCTATGTATTGCGAGAAACTTTCAGAAGGGAATTCGATAAATGCAAAATTAAATAAAGATAAATAACAAAATATTTTCTGGACCAAGGGGAAAGGACAGGGGAGCTGAATTAATTGGATGCTGCATTCCGGGGTCTGATTTAGACGGACTTAATAGCGTTCTTCTGTGATGAAATAATTCAGGATGAAGAGGAAGGGAAATCATAGAATTCTTACGAATATGGAAATGAGCCATTCAGCTCCATCGACCATCTGAAGAGCATCCGATCCAGACGTATATCCCCCTGCCCTATCCCTGTAACCTTGCATTCCCATGGCCAATCCACCTAGATTGCACGTCCCTGGACACTATGGGCAATTTAGCATGGCCAATCCACCTAGCCTGCGCATCATTGTGGGAGGAAACCAGAGCACCCGCAGGAAACTCATACAGACACGGGGAGGACATGAGGGGAGGCAATGGCCTAGTGGCATTATCGCTGGACTGTTAATCGAGAGATCCAGATAATGAATAAAGGAAAAATAACATGCGACCGAATCTGGAATCGAACCCGTGTCCCGAGAGCCATGACGCAGCAGTGCTAATTACTGAGTCACCTTGCCACCCCATGGTGTAGTATCTTCAGCACCATGCACAGACCTGGGCACAGAGATAAACTTGGGCTGTGTTATACATCTCCAACCAATGCTCCAATTTCACACCCCAAGTTTATCTCTGTGCCCAGGTCTGTGCATGGTGCTGAAGATACTACACCATGGGGTGGCAAGGTGACTCAGTAATTAGCACTGCTGCGTCATGGCTCTCAGGACACGGGTTCGATTCCAGATTCGGTCGCATGTTATTTTTCCTTTATTCATTAACGGGATGAGGGAGTCTCTGGCCAGGCAGCATTCATTGCCCATCCCTAATTGCCCAGACGGCAGTTAAGAATCAACCACATTGCTGTGGGTCTGGAGTCACATGTACACCAGACCAGGTAAGGATGGCAGTTTACTTCCCTTAAGGGCATTAGTGAACCAGATGGGTTTTTCCTGACAAGTGACAATGGATTCATGGTCATCATTACATTCTTAATTTCATCTATTTTATTGAATTCAACTTCCACCATCTGCCATGGCAGGATTCGAACTCAAATCCCCAGAACATTATCTGGATCTCTGGATTAACAGTCCAGCGATAATACCACTAGGCCATTGCCTCCCCTCATGTCCTCCCCGTGTCTGTATGAGTTTCCTGCGGGTGCTCTGATTTCCTTCCACAGTCCAAAGATGTGCAGGCTAGGTGGATTGGCCATGCTAAATTGCCCATAGTGTCCAGGGACGTGCAAACTAGGTGGATTGGCCATGGGAATGCAAGGTTACAGGGATAGGGCAGGGGGATATACATCTGGATCGGATGCTCTTCAGATGGTCGATGGAGCTGAATGGCTCATTTCCATATTCGTAAGAATTCTATGATTCAAAGCAGAGCATTTGTTGCTCATCCCTAACTGAGTTAAGGGTCAATCACATTGCTATGTGTTTGGAGTCACTTGTAGGCCAGACCAGTTTCCTAAAGGGCATTAGCGAAGCAGGTACGTTTTTTGGTAATTGACAAGGGTTTCACGGTCATCATTAGACTCTTAATTTCAGACTATTCTTTAAAAATTGAATTCAAATTCCATCACCTGCCTGGGTGGAATTTGAATCCGGGCCTTCAGAACATCGCCTGGATCTCTAGATTAACAGCCCAGCGATAATACCACTCGCCCATTTCCTTCCCATGATACCACCTAGAGTCCAGCCTTCAGCTATGTACCCAGACTCCTGCCTGGAATCACCACATTTACCATTCACTCTGGTCTGAACTGGTCTCATTTGTGATGGCAGTAGATTAGACCAGATTCCACTGTGGGTCACATTTCAAGAAACTCTTCAATAAGCCAAAGGGTCTCTTACCTCCTCTTTCATCCAACTCATTGTCTTCTTTCCCTGCTGGAATAAAGAGCAAACAGAAAAAGAGTTGATGCAGAGCCATGCAACTAATAACAAACCTGTTAATGCAGCTTGACTTGCAGCTCGGTAACACCTTGTTACTGAAATTCTCACCTTTCTCTTCAAATCCCTTCATATCCCCAGCAATTTTCTAACCTCCTCCAACCCCACAACTCCCCCAGATATTTGCAATTCAGGTGCCTGAGCATCCCAAATTTTATTCACTCCGCAGACGGGGAACTGTGCTATCAGCTACCCAGACCCTAAACTCAAATTTGTTTCTTAAATCTCCCACTTCCTCTTTTATAATTGTCTCCATTGAAACCCAGCTTCTTGACAAAGCTTTTGCATAGAACGCATTGCGCCTGATAGACCTCTTGTGTGAGACGCTTTTGGCTGCTTCACTACCTCGATAGGAGTTTGAATTGGCTTCACCATTTGGTTACAGTGGTTTGGTGAGGAGCTGTCCAGAGGTGGGCTTTCTTCTGCTCGTTTCGGTCTCCACTGTTAAAATAGCAGCGCCCAGAGTCACTTGAAGTGACTGAGTAGCTCTCGGAGACAGGTTCGAGTCCCACTCCTCCAACCTACAGAGACAATCAGGCTGACTGCTCTCAAAAGCACTGCTGGTGGAAGGGGTGGGCTCTGCTGGAGATGCTGTCTCTCAGACAGGATCGTAGAGTCTCTACAGTGTGGAAGCAGGCCACTCGGCCCATTAAGCCCACACTGCCCACCGCCCATCTCCAAAGAGCATCTCACCCAGGCCTACCAAATCCCTGTAACCCTGCGTTTCCCATGACTAATCCACCTTGCCTACACATCCTTGGACTCTGTGGAACAATTTAGCATGGCCAAGCACCTAAACTGCACATCTTTGGACTGTGTTAGGCAACAGGAGCACCCGGATGGAAAGCATACAGGCGTGGGGAGAATGTGCAAATTCCACACACAGAGTTGCCAGAGGCTGGAATCGAACCGGGTCCCTGGCACTGTGTGGCAGCAGCGTTAACCACCAAGCCACCAGCTAAATTCAGAAGCCCTTGACAGTATTTAGCCCAGGGGACTTTCCTCAGAAGAGCAGGGATTAGCCTAATCTTTACAGCATCACAGAATTGCTACAGTGCCAAAGGAGGCCATTCATCCCATTATTCCTGTACCAGCTCTATTGCCTAGCACCAGTCTCCTGCCTTTGCCCCGAATCCCTGCACAACATCTCCATCCAATAACTAACTAATACCATCCTGAATGCCTCAACCAGTTGCTTCTTAGTATGGCTACTATCTCTCCCTCCACTTAACAAACATCACATCAACTCTAAACAAGCCATAAACTCTGCTAAACTTTGAGAAAACGTTAGCCCTTTAGAGGATGAGAAGGTGAATTTGTGATGAAATGGCCAAGGCATTGAACAGGTGCTTTGTATTAGTCTTCACAGTGAAGGACACTAATAACATGCCAGTAATTGACAAAGAGACGAAGGTAGGTGAGGACCTGGAAACAATTGTTATTACAGAAGAGGTAGTGTTGGGCAAGCTAATAGAGCTAAGGGTTGAAAAGCCTCCTGGCCCTGATGGAATGCATCCCAGGGTGCTACAAGAGATGTTGGGAGAAAGAGCAGGTGCACTGGTGATAATTTTCCAAAATTCACCTGACTCTTGGGCAGTCCCAGCAGATTGGAAAACAGCAAATGTGACGCCATTGTTTTAAAAGGGAGGTCGACAAAAGAAGGGGGATTATAGACTGGTTAGCTTAACCTCTGTAGTGGGGAAGATACTCAAGTCTATTATTCAGGAAGAAATAGCAAGGCATCGCGATAGAAATTGTCGCGTTGGGCAGACGCAGCATGGGTTCATGAAGGGCAGGTCACGCTTCTCAAATCTTTTTGAATTCTATGAAGACATTATGAGCCAGGTGGACAATGGGGACCCAGTGGATGTAGTGTACCTAGATTTCCAAAAGGCCTTTGACAAGGAGTCACACAAGAGGGTGCTGCATAAGATAAGGATGAATGGCATTAGTGGTAAAGTATTAGCATGGATAGAAGATTGGTTGACTAACAGGAAGCAAAGAGTGGGGATAAATGAGAGCTATTCTGGCTAGCAATCAGTGACTAGTGGTGACCCTCAGGGATCAGCATTGGGACCGCAATTATTTACAATTTATATAGATGATTTGGAGTTGGGGACCACATGTAGGGTGTCAAAGTTTGCAGATTGCAGATGAGTGGCAGAGCAAAGTGTGCAGAGGGCTGTGAAACTTTGCAGAGGAACATAGATACATTGAGTGAGTGGGCAAAAGTCTGGCAGATGGAATACAATGTAAATAAATGTAAGTCATACATTTTGGTAGGAGTAATAGTAAAAGGGATTATCACTTGAATGGTAAAAAGTTGCGCATGCTTCTATGCAGAGGGACCTGGGTATCCTTATCCATGAATCATAGAAGGTTGGTCTGCAGGTACAACAAGTAATTAGGAAGGCAAATGGAATTTTGTCCTTCATTGCTAAAGGGATTGAGTTTAAAAGCAGAGAGGTTATGTTGCAGCTGTACAAGGTACTGATGAGGCCACACCTAGAGTACTGTGTGCAGTTTTGGTCTCCTTATTTGAGGAAGGATGTGCTGGCACTAGAGGGGGTAGAGAGGAGGTTCACTAAGTTGATTCCAGAGTTGAGGGGGTTGATTTATGAGGAGAGACTGAGTAGATTGGGATTGTATTCATTGGAATTCAGAAGATTGAGGGGGGATCATATAGAAGCATACAAAATTATGAAGGGAATAGATAAGATAGAAGTAGAGAGGATGCTCCCACTGGCAGGTGAAGCTAGGACAAGAGGGCTTAGCCTCAAGATTAGAGGGAGCAGATTTCGGACTGAATTGAGAAGGAACTTCTTCACCCAGAGGGTTGTTAATCTATGGAATTCCTTGCCCAGTGAAGTAGTTGGCGCTACTTCAGTAAACGTTTTTAAAGCTCAGATAGATCTTTTTTGAACAATAAAGGAATTAAGGGATACGGTGAGAGCGTGGTAAGTGGATCTGAGTCCACAAAAGGATAAGCCACGATGTTACTGAATGGCGGAGCAGGCTTGAAGGGCCGAATGGCCTACTCCTGCTCTTAGTTCCTATGTTCTGCTGCCCTCCCCCATTTTGTCCAGGTGCTGCTTAACTTCCTGCAGTGACTGTGGTGGGATTTGAACTCATATCTCTGCGGGATTGTTAGAGGGGCGATGCGACCAAGATGCCACTTGTTCAATCAGGGGACGGGCCCTACCTTTCACTCGAATGACCCTGACCGCGGACTTGAAGTTGTAGTCGAAATCGTAGACAGTGCACACATATTCCCCTTCGTCCTCCTTTGTCACAGCGTATAGCTTGTACAGGCTCAGGCTATCGAGCCGCTTCCCCTGAAAGTAAGATCCACAAGTTCATACAGCACTCAGAACGCCTTGTGTTAAATCCCCTATATGGGGGCATTCATGGTCATAGAATCCCTACAGTATGGAAACAGGCCCTTCGGCCCAACAAGTCCACGCTGACCCGCAGAACATCCCTCTCAGTGTCATTCCCCCATAACACACCTAATCTTCACATCACTGAACACTACAGGCAATTTAGCATGGCCAATCCACCTAACCAGCACATTTTTGGGCTGTGGGAGGAAACCAGAGCACCCGGAGGAAACCCCACGCAGACACGGGGGAGAACGTGCAAGCTCCACATAGACAGTCACCTGAGGGTGGAATCAAACCTGGGTCCCTGGTGCTGTGGGGCAGCAGTGCTAACCGCTGAGCCACTGTGCCATATTGCTGAGAGCTCCTCATGTTAAATACCCTATGTGAGGGTGTTACTGATAGGACCTCATGTTAAATACCCTGTGTGAGGGTGTTACTGATAGGACCTCATATTAAATACACCATGTAAGGGTGTTACTGATAGGACCTCATGTTAAATACCCTGTGTAAGGGTGTTACTGATAGGACCTCATGTTAAATGCCCTGTGTGAGGGTGTTACTGATAGGACCTCATGTTAAATACCCTGTGTGAGGGTGTTACTGATAGGACCTCATGTTAAATACCCTGTGTGAGGGTGTTACTGATAGGACCTCATATTAAATACCCCATGTAAGGGTGTTACTGATAGGACCTCATATTAAATACCCTGTGTGAGGGTGTTACTGATAGGACCTCATATTAAATACCCTGTGTGAGGGTGTTACTGATAGGACCTCATATTAAATACCCCATGTAAGGGTGTTACTGATAGGACCTCATGTTAAATACCCCATGTAAGGGTGTTACTGATAAGACCTCATGTTAAATACCCTGTGTGAGGGTGTTACTGATAGGACCTCATGTTAAATACCCTGTGTGAGGGTGTTACTGATAGGACCTCATGTTAAATACCCTGTGTGAGGGTGTTACTGATAGGACCTCATATTAAATACCCCATGTAAGGGTGTTACTGATAGGACCTCATGTTAAATACCCCATGTAAGGGTGTTACTGATAGGACCTCATGTTAAATACCCTGTGTGAGGGTGTTACTGATAGGACCTCATGTTAAATACCCTGTGTAAGGGTGTTACTGATAGGACCTCATATTAAATACCCCATGTAAGGGTGTTACTGATAGGACCTCATGTTAAATACCCCATGTAAGGGTGTTACTGATAGGACCACATGTTAAATACCCTGTGTGAGGGTGTTACTGATAGGACCTCATGTTAAATACCCTGTGTGAGGGTGTTACTGATAGGACCTCATGTTAAATACCCTGTGTGAGGGTGTTACTGATAGGACCTCATGTTAAATACCCTGTGTGAGGGTGTTACTGATAGGACCTCATATTAAATACCCTGTGTGAGGGTGTTACTGATAGGACCTCATATTAAATACCCCATGTGAGGGTGTTACTGATAGGACCTCATGTTAAATACCCTGTGTGAGGGTGTTACTGATAGGACCTCATGTTAAATACCCTGTGTGAGGGTGTTACTGATAGGACCTCATATTAAATACCCTGTGTGAGGGTGTTACTGATAGGACCTCATGTTAAATACCCTGTGTGAGGGTGTTACTGATAGGACCTCATGTTAAATACCCTGTGTGAGGGTGTTACTGATAGGACCTCATATTAAATACCCCATGTAAGGGTGTTACTGATAGGACCTCATGTTAAATACCCTGTGTGAGGGTGTTACTGATAGGACCTCATGTTAAATACCCTGTGTGAGGGTGTTACTGATAGAACCTCATGTTAAATACCCCATGTAAGGGTGTTACTGATAGGACCTCATGTTAAATACCCTGTGTGAGGGTGTTACTGATAGGACCTCATATTAAATACCCTGTGTGAGGGTGTTACTGATAGGACTTCATGTTAAATACCCCATGTAAGGGTGTTACTGATAGGACCTCATGTTAAATACCCTGTGTGAGGGTGTTACTGATAGGACCTCATGTTAAATACCCCATGTAAGGGTGTTACTGATAGGACCTCATGTTAAATACCCCATGTAAGGGTGTTACTGATAGGACCTCATGTTAAATACCCTGTGTGAGGGTGTTACTGATAGGACCTCATGTTAAATACCCTGTGTGAGGGTGTTACTGATAAGACCTCATGTTAAATACCCTGTGTGAGGGTGTTACTGATAGGACCTCATATTAAATACCCCATGTAAGGGTGTTACTGATAGGACCTCATGTTAAATACCCTGTGTGAGGGTGTTACTGATAGGACCTCATGTTAAATACCCTGTGTGAGGGTGTTACTGATAGGACCTCATATTAAATACACCATGTAAGGGTGTTACTGATAGGACCTCATGTTAAATACCCTGTGTGAGGGTGTTACTGATAGGACCTCATGTTAAATACCCCATGTAAGGGTGTTACTGATAGGACCTCATGTTAAATACCCTGTGTGAGGGTGTTACTGATAGGACCTCATATTAAATACCCTGTGTGAGGGTGTTACTGATAGGACCTCATATTAAATACCCTGTGTGAGGGTGTTACTGATAGGACCTCATATTAAATACCCCATGTAAGGGTGTTACTGATAGGACCTCATGTTAAATACCCCATGTAAGGGTGTTACTGATAAGACCTCATGTTAAATACCCTGTGTGAGGGTGTTACTGATAGGACCTCATGTTAAATACCCTGTGTAAGGGTGTTACTGATAGGACCTCATATTAAATACCCCATGTAAGGGTGTTACTGATAGGACCTCATGTTAAATACCCTGTGTAAGGGTGTTACTGATAGGACCTCATATTAAATACCCCATGTAAGGGTGTTACTGATAGGACCTCATGTTAAATACCCCATGTAAGGGTGTTACTGATAGGACCACATGTTAAATACCCTGTGTGAGGGTGTTACTGATAGGACCTCATGTTAAATACCCTGTGTGAGGGTGTTACTGATAGGACCTCATGTTAAATACCCTGTGTGAGGGTGTTACTGATAGGACCTCATGTTAAATACCCTGTGTGAGGGTGTTACTGATAGGACCTCATATTAAATACCCTGTGTGAGGGTGTTACTGATAGGACCTCATATTAAATACCCCATGTGAGGGTGTTACTGATAGGACCTCATGTTAAATACCCTGTGTGAGGGTGTTACTGATAGGACCTCATGTTAAATACCCTGTGTGAGGGTGTTACTGATAGGACCTCATATTAAATACCCTGTGTGAGGGTGTTACTGATAGGACCTCATGTTAAATACCCTGTGTGAGGGTGTTACTGATAGGACCTCATGTTAAATACCCTGTGTGAGGGTGTTACTGATAGGACCTCATGTTAAATACCCTGTGTGAGGGTGTTACTGATAGGACCTCATGTTAAATACCCCATGTAAGGGTGTTACTGATAGGACCTCATGTTAAATACCCTGTGTGAGGGTGTTACTGATAGGACCTCATGTTAAATACCCTGTGTGAGGGTGTTACTGATAGGACCTCATGTTAAATACCCCATGTAAGGGTGTTACTGATAGGACCTCATGTTAAATACCCTGTGTGAGGGTGTTACTGATAGGACCTCATATTAAATACCCTGTGTGAGGGTGTTACTGATAGGACTTCATGTTAAATACCCCATGTAAGGGTGTTACTGATAGGACCTCATGTTAAATACCCTGTGTGAGGGTGTTACTGATAGGACCTCATGTTAAATACCCCATGTAAGGGTGTTACTGATAGGACCTCATGTTAAATACCCCATGTAAGGGTGTTACTGATAGGACCTCATGTTAAATACCCTGTGTGAGGGTGTTACTGATAGGACCTCATGTTAAATACCCTGTGTGAGGGTGTTACTGATAAGACCTCATGTTAAATACCCTGTGTGAGGGTGTTACTGATAGGACCTCATATTAAATACCCCATGTAAGGGTGTTACTGATAGGACCTCATGTTAAATACCCTGTGTGAGGGTGTTACTGATAGGACCTCATGTTAAATACCCTGTGTGAGGGTGTTACTGATAGGACCTCATATTAAATACACCATGTAAGGGTGTTACTGATAGGACCTCATGTTAAATACCCTGTGTGAGGGTGTTACTGATAGGACCTCATGTTAAATACCCCATGTAAGGGTGTTACTGATAGGACCTCATGTTAAATACCCTGTGTGAGGGTGTTACTGATAGGACCTCATATTAAATACCCTGTGTGAGGGTGTTACTGATAGGACCTCATATTAAATACCCTGTGTGAGGGTGTTACTGATAGGACCTCATATTAAATACCCCATGTAAGGGTGTTACTGATAGGACCTCATGTTAAATACCCTGTGTGAGGGTGTTACTGATAGGACCTCATATTAAATACCCCATGTAAGGGTGTTACTGATAGGACCTCATGTTAAATACCCTGTGTGAGGGTGTTACTGATAGGACCTCATATTAAATACCCCATGTAAGGGTGTTACTGATAGGACCTCATATTAAATACCCTGTGTGAGGGTGTTACTGATAGGACCTCATGTTAAATACCCTGTGTGAGGGTGTTACTGATAGGACCTCATATTAAATACCCCATGTAAGGGTGTTACTGATAGGACCTCATGTTAAATACCCCCTGTAAGGGGGACCTCAGGTTAAATACCCTCCCATAAGGGTGTTACTGACAGCACCTCATGTTAAATACTCTGTAGCTGGGGCACTGGTGGTGAGTTAAGGTTTATTGAGACCATCACAAGGACAGGGCAAGACTGGGTTAAGTGTAAAATGTCAGGGGAGTATGGAATGAACATGTGACCCTAGCCTGGGACCCCAACCTGACCCCAACATTGGCCCAGTCCCAGACACAACTCCAAAGTCAGTTCCAACCCAAATTCCAATCCCGAACCCAATCCCTGCTGGGCGCTCCCCAGCAGCTGTGTGAGCCTGTGGGCTCCAGCGTTTGATAGGTACAGGCCTGGCCTGGGAGACTGCGGTGTGTAACTGTGTTGTGAACCAATACCGCTCAGTCAGAAGTGCCACTAAGCAGTATTTTGCTGAACCCTGGGAGAACGGCTAGCTGTGTCATGACTGTGGCAGCTCAAGTTCCTGGCCAGACCCCTGCAGCTCCACATAGTCGGTGATCCGTGGGCCTCTGCCGGTGACTTGATACAAACTCACATCTTTTTCCCAGACATATTCTGCCGGTGAGGGGTTGGTGTCAGCTGTGCAGCTGAGGGTGACGTTATCGCCCTCTCTGATCACGCCACTGGGCGGCTGGACTTCAATCATAACACTCTCCACTGGGTCTGTATGTGGAAAAGGGAGACAGAGCGAGATCAGGCATTCCTTAGGGCTCAGGAGAAAGGAAGACCTGCATTTGTATAGAACTTTTTGAGACCCCTTGAATGTTTTACAGCCAAAGCGGTACGTCTAAAGAGCCGTCCCTGCTCAAATCTGATGGTCAGTATCTGCACAAGCTCTCTGAGCATAGCCAGACAACATCAACATACAGACTGAGACCATTCGGCCCCTCAAACCAGCTCTGCCTTTTGATCAAATTAGGGTCGGGCTGATAGTGACCTCAGCTCTGCATTTTGAGCAACCTTCTAGCTTGGCTCCCTGGTCAACCAGGAGTGCAGCCAACTCAATCTTAAAACTGGATTCAGCCTCTACTGCTCTCTCTGGAATTGAATTCAATAGACTCGACACCCTCAGATGGAGCATGTGCCTCTGTCTTAAACAGGAGACCCCATTCTTTTTAATTCACGCCCACTTGTTCTCGTCTCACCCTCAAGGGGAAACATCCTTTCAGCCCTACTTGATCTTAGATGTTTCAGTCAGGTCACTTTTTATTCTTGCAAACTCTAATGGATATAGGCTCATCCTGCCTGACCTTTCTTTACAATATAAGTCCCCTCATCCTCGAAATCAGTTCAGTGAACATTGTCTGAACTGCTTTGCATGCAATTGTGTTCTTCCTTAAATAGGGGAACCAAAACTGTGCATTGTGCTTCAGAGGTAATCTCATAAATCCTTGTACAATTGGAGCAGCACTTCTCTATTTTTCTATCCTGTTCCCCTTCAAATGATGGACAATCCATTTGCCTCCTGAAAATGCTCGCTGTACTTGCCCATTAACCGTTGATGATTCATGTACTAGGTCATCCAGATCCCTCTGTGCCTCAAGGTTCTCTATTTAAATAGTACACATCTTTTCTACTCTTCCTACCAAAGTAGACAGGTTCACATTTTCCCGTATTAAACTCCATCTGCCATATTTTTGCCCACTCTCTGAATTTATCTGTACTCTTTTGTACAACTTTTACCTGCTTTTGTGCTTTACTGTCCTACCCATTTCCATGTCATCAGCTCATTTAGCAACCATAGGTCTGGAACCTTTGTCAGGTCATTGATAAACGTTTCCTGTTATGATTTCTAGTGAGGAATAAGAGAACCATATCATTACAAGACGATGTAATGGAGGTTTTTAGAAGCTTGAGGGTGCAGATAAGGTGGATGGAAGGTGTCTTTTCCCAAGGGTGGTGGGTTTCACAAGACTAGGTGACATATTTCTAAGGTGAGAAGACAAAGATTTAAAACAGACACGGGTACAATTACTTTTACACAGAGGGTGGTTCGTGTGTCGCATGAACTTCTAGCGGAAGTCATGGATGTGGGTGCAGTTATAACATTTAAAAGACATTTAGATAGAAACACGAATAAGAAATGTTTGGAGGGATAGGGGCCAAGCACAGGCAGGTGGGACTAGTTTAGTTTGGGATTATGGGATAATAAAGTGTGAAGCTGGATGAACACAACAGGCGAAGCAGCATCTCAGGAGCACAAAAGCTGACGTTTCGGGCCTAGACCCTTCATCAGAGAGGGGGATGGGGAGATGGAACTGGAATAAATAGGGAGAGAGGGGGAGGCGGACCGAAGATGGAGAGAAAAGAAGATAGGTGGAGAGTAGAGTATAGGTGGGGAGGTAGGGAGGGGATAGGTCAGTCCAGGGAAGATGGACAGGTCAAGGAGGTAGGATGAGGTTAGAAGGTAGATGGGGGTGCGGCTTGGGTTGGGAGCAAGGGATGGGTGAGAGGAAGAACAGGTTAGGGAGGCAGAGACAGGCTGGGCTGGTTTTGGGATGCAGTGGGGGGAGGGGAAGAGCTGGGCTGGTTGTGTGGTGCAGTGGGGGGAAAGGGACGAACTGGGCTGCTTTTGGGATGTGGTGGGGGAAGGGGAGATTTTGAAGCTGGTGAAGTCCACATTGATACCATTGGGCTGCAGCGTTCCCAAGCGGAATATGAGTTTGGGATTATGTTTGGCATGGACTGTTTGGATCAAAGTGTCTGTTTCAGTGCTGTATGTCTCAATAACTCCACGACCAGCTCCCCTGCTCTCTCTTGAAAGCACGGCCGTGGGATTATTTACACCCATACTGCGGGGGTGGGGGTTTAAACATCTCAACTGAAAAATAGCATCTCTGAACAGAGCAGCACCCGCTGAGACCTGCAGCTGGAATACCAGCCTGGACATTGCACACAAAGTGAGATTTGAACCCAGGACCATCTGACTCATAAGCTGGCTGAGCCTGGGACTTAGCTTTATTAAGACAAATACCTTCTGTTGTCATCTTTGGTTATTAAGGCTGTGGGAGTATTTCTGAAATAGTCTGCTGGCTTTGAGGGAAGTGGGAATATCCTGAGTTAGTGACAAGAGCCGTAAAATACTTCTCCCTTATCAACTCATCAACGTTAAATCAAGAAAGACGAACCAATGAAGGTGGACTTTCGAAAAGTGAGGCTCATCAACAGGAAAATCGCCCCAGTCTATTCAGCCTCTCCCCATAGTGCAAACCCTCCAACTTTGGCAACATCGTTGTAAGTCTTTTCTGAGCTCTTTCAAGTTTTACGACATCCTTCCTATAGCAGGAAGACCAGAATTGCACACAGAATTCTAAAAGTGCTCTCAGAAATGCCTTGTATAGCCACAACATAATGTCCCAACTCATATACTCAATGCTCCGACCAATCGAAGCAAACATACCAAATGCCTTCTCCACTATTCAATCTACCTGTGACCCCACTTTCAAGGAACTATGAACCTGCACTCTGAGCTCTCTTTGTTCAGCAACACTCCCCAGGACCTTACCATTAAGTGTATAAATCCTGCCCTGATTTGCCTTTCCAAAATGCAGCACCTCACATTCATCTAAATTCAACATCATCTGCCAATCCTCAGCACATTGGCCCATCTGATCAATGTCCCTTATACTAGTTCAATCCACAATCAGCGCATCCTAATCTTTCTTTTGTTTCAGGCAATTTGTAAAAAATTTTGAAATATACCCTATTCATAAAGAAATACATAGCCACAAATGCAGCTTGGTTCAGTGCAGTATTTTACATCACCACCAGGGGGTGGGGGTGCTTACCAAGAATGAAGCTAGAAAGTGGAGTTAAAAACAGGAACAAAAACAAAGTTGCTGGAGAAGTTCAGCACGTCTGCCAGCATCTGAGAAGAAATAATTCAGAGTTAATGTTTCTGGTCTGATGGCCCTTCCTCAGATCAGTTCTGAGGAAGTGTCACCGGACCTGAAACATTAACTCTGAATTTTGCTGAGCTTTTCCAGCAACTTTGCTTTTAGAACATAGAACATAGAACAAAGAACAGTACAGCACAGAACAGGCCCTTCAGCCCACAATGTTGTGCCGACCATTGATCCTCATGTATGCACCCTCAAATTTCTGTGACCATATGCATGTCCAGCAGTCTCTTAAATGACCCCAATGACCTTGCTTCCACAACTGCTGCTGGCAACGCATTCCATGCTCTCACAACTCTCTGCGTAAAGAACCTGCCTCTGACATCCCCTCTATACTTTCCACCAACCAGCTTGAAACTATGACCCCTCGTGCTAGCCATTTCTGCCCTGGGAAATAGTCTCTGGCTATTAACTCTATCTATGCCTCTCATTATCTTGTATACCTCAGTTAGGTCCCCTCTCCTCCTCCTTTTCTCCAATGAAAAGAGACCGAGCTCAGTCAACCTCTCTTCATAAGATAAGCCCTCCAGTCCAGGCAGCATCCTGGTAAACCTCCTCTGAACCCTCTCCAAAGCATCCACATCTTTCCTATAATTGGGCGCCCAGAACTGGACGCAGTATTCCAAGTGCGGTCTAACCAAAGTTTTATAGAGCTGCAACAAGATCTCACGACTCTTAAACTCAATCCCCCTGTTAATGAAAGCCAAAACACCATATGCTTTCTTAACAACCCTGTCCACTTGGGTGGCCATTTTAAGGGATCTATGTATCTGCACACCAAGATCCCTCTGTTCCTCCACGCTGCCAAGAATCCTATCCTTAATCCTGTACTCAGCTTTCAAATTCGACCTTCCAAAATGCATCACCTCACATTTATCCAGGTTGAACTCCATCTGCCACCTCTCAGCCCATCTCTGCATCCTGTCAATGTCCCGCTGCAGCCTACAACAGCCCTCTACACTGTCAACGACACCTCCGACCTTTGTGTCGTCTGCAAACTTGCTGACCCATCCTTCAATTCCCTCGTCCAAGTCATTAATAAAAATTACAAACAGTAGAGGCCCAAGGACAGAGCCCTGTGGAACTCCACTCACCACTGACTTCCAGGCAGAATATTTTCCTTCTACTACCACTCGCTGTCTTCTGTTGGCCAGCCAATTCTGTATCCAAGCAGCTAAGTTCCCCTGTATCCCATTCCTTCTGACCTTCTGAAT
This sequence comes from Stegostoma tigrinum, assembly GCF_030684315.1. Classification (NCBI taxonomy): domain Eukaryota; kingdom Metazoa; phylum Chordata; class Chondrichthyes; order Orectolobiformes; family Stegostomatidae; genus Stegostoma; species Stegostoma tigrinum. The sequence continues at coordinate 17,060,736 of NC_081387.1, read as the reverse complement.
GAGCCTACCATGGGGAACCTTATCAAATGCCTTACTGAAGTCCATATACACCACATCCACAGCTCGACCCTCATCAACTTTTCTAGTCACATCCTCAAAAAACTCGATAAGGTTTGTAAGGCATGACCTACCCCTCACAAAGCCGTGTTGACTGTATTTGATCAAGCCATGCTCTTCCAGATGGTCATAAATCTTATCCCTCAGAATCCTTTCTAACACCTTGCAGACGACAGACGTGAGACTTACCGGTCTATAATTGCCGGGGATTTCCCTATTTCCTTTCTTGAAGAGAGGAATTACATTTGCCTCTCTCCAGTCCTCAGGTACGACTCCAGTGGAGAGCGAGGATGCAAAGATCTTCGCAAGTGGCGAAGCAATTGCATTTCTCGCTTCCCAAAGCAGCCGAGGACAAATCTGATCCGGGCCTGGCGACTTGTCAATCTTAATGTTTGACAAAATTTTCAGCACATCAGCTTCGTCTATCTCTATCCATTCCAGCATGCACACCTGCTCTTCAAAGGTTTCATTCACTACAAAGTTCGTTTCTTTCGTAAAGACAGAAGCAAAAAACTCATTTAGGGCTTCCCCTACCTCCTCAGGCTCCACACACAAGTTCCCTATGCTATCCCTGATCGGCCCTACTCTTTATTTGACCATTCTCTTATTCCTCACGTAAGTGTAAAATGCCTTTGTGTTTTCCCGGATTCCTTCTGCCAAGCCTTTCTCATGCCCCCTCCTGGCTCTCCTCAGACCATTTTTGAGCTCCTTCCTTGCCTGCATGTAATCCTCTCTAGCTGAACTTGACCCTAGCTTCCTCCACCTTATGTAAGCTACCTTCTTCCTTTTCACAAGAAGCTCCACCGCTCTCGTCATCCAAGGTTCCTTAATCTTACCCCTTCTTGCCTGTCTCAGAGGGACATATTTACTCATCACTCGCAACAACTGTTCCTTAAACAGTCTCCACATGTCTATAGTTCCCTTACCATGGAACAACTGCTCCCAGTCCATGCTTCCTAACTCATGTCTAATCGCGTCATAGTTTCCTCTTCCCCAATTAAATATCCTCCCATTTTGCCTAATCCTCTCCTTCTCCATAGCTATGTAGAATGTGAGGCAGTTATGGTCACTATCACCAAAATGCTCTCCCACCACAAGATCTGATACCTGCCCCGGCTCGTTTCCGAGCACCAAGTCTAGAATGGCCTCTCCCCTCGTCGGCCTGTCAACGTACTGCGTTAGGAAACCCTCCTGAACACACCTTACAAAAACAGCTCCATTCAAATCTTCTGCTCGAAGGAGGTTCCAATCAATATTGGGAAAGTTAAAGTCACCCATTACAACAACCCTACTGCGTGCACACTTTTCCAAAATCTGTCGACCTATGCTTTCTTCAATCTCCCTGCTGCTATTGGGGGGCCTGTAGTAAGCCCCTAACGAGGTGACTACTCCCTTGCTGTTCCTAATTTCCACCCATACTGACTCAGTAGGCAGATCTTCCTCGACAAAGGAAGCTTCTGTAGCTGTGATACCCTCTCTGATTAGTAGTGCTACACCCCCTCCTCTTTTTCCCCCCCTCCCTATTCTTTTTAAATGTTCTAAACCCTGGAACATCCAGCAACCATTCCTGCCCATGAGAAACCCATGTCTCTGTTTTCCTGATTTACAGCATCCGCAGTTTTTTCGGTTCTAATTTAGTAGAAAATGGAGTATTGGGCGGGAGCACGTCACTTGATAGTCAATGTTGTCGAATAGCAGGGATTCGGGGAGATTGTTGGTTGTTGCAGAAATAACAACTAGGAGCAGTATTCAAATTTTCACCAGGGCTATTGCTGGGGAAAGGAGGTGATCTGTCAAAGCCATCAGTAACATCAGGACTGATACAAGAATGCCAAATTTCACAAAAGACCCTACCAATTTCTATTGTATGACGAACAAGTTGCTGAGTTATAGGCATGTGGTCTCAAATTGGTTGGGGTGTTGCTGTAGAGAATGCACCATGTGAGAATTTTTGAACTTCAAGAAAGGCAAGTGAGCCACAAGGTGTGCCCTGGGTTTTCAACCTGTAGACCTTCTTGCTCCCTTTGAAATTTGGCATTCTTGCTTGGCTCCTGATGAGTACAAGGCGAAAACCAGCAACTGTGTGTCTCTGTTTACAGCAATACTCAAAATTTACAAAGCAAACATCATCACAAGGGGCTGAGAGTCAATGCTTACAATGCACATCTATGGTGATGGGTTCAGATCTCTGCGTGCCATTTCCTCCTTTGAATGGATAAACCACTTCACAAAAGAACTTGGCATTTATATCAGCCTTGCTCACTGTATGATATAGTGTCGACTCAATTGTATAAAGTCCAGTGTTCTGATTCTTCATGATGCGGAGTTTGTTCAGTGTCTCTGGAAATACAGAAGTACGACGTTTTTATAAAAAATGTCAGGAAAGCATGGAGAAAATACCAGTGAAAAGCAGTTAGGGCCAGATTATTTTTGCATCCTGGATGGTGTAGTCAATTGTCAAGTGTCACTTCAATCAAGATTCAGAGGAGGAAGCCCTGTATAGACCAGAACCTAAACTTTTAGAGGATTAGTTCACTCCTCACGCTGTATGGTATGAAATAAATATAAGAACATAAGAAATGGGAGCACGAACAGACCATTCGGCCCATCAAGAACGCTCTACCAATCAGTACAATCATGGTTTGATTTTCTGCTAAGCTCCAACTGGTTCCCTGAGAAATCAAAAATCTGATTGGCCTCACAAGTATTCAATGATGCGTAATCCGCAACCCTCTGAGGGAGATAACTTACAAAGATTCAGAACCTCCAGAGCAAAGAACTTTTTCAGTGCTGAGCGGTTGAGCCCTTATCCTGCAGCTGCCCTCCCCCAAACCTCCCAGCTTCTAAATTTTCCAGACTGTGGAAGCACTTCGCAATGTTTGCTTTGTAGAGCCCCTTCAGGATCTTGGTACGTTTTATTGGGAAAGCCTTTTTCCTTCAAATTCTGGAGAATACAGGGCAAATTTAATTATACTTTCAACAGAGGATAAACTTTCTCATCCCAGAGATGAACCAGTGACCTTTGCTGTGTAGCCTCCCATGCAAATCTTCCCTTAAGAACAGACACCAGGTAACACTTGAAACAAGCTACAAAGTGCAGATATAACTCCAGATGCACAATTTGCTCTAACGTTAATGATCAAATTCCTGTCTCGAGACCTCGGATTAGATCTGCCTACAGCACACCATCATTGGTTATGACGTAGGAGTGTTATTTTTTTCCCCTTTATTCATTCATGGGACGAGGGAACCAGTGGCCAGGCAGCATTTAATTGCCCATCCCTAATTGCTCAGAGTTAATCACATTGCTGTGGGTCTGGAGTCACCAGTATGCCAGACCAGGTAAGGACATTAGTGAACTAGGTGGGCTTCTGCACGCTCCCCCCCCCCCCGCCCCGACAATCAACAATAGGTTCACAGTCATCATTAGATTTTTTAATTTCAGATATTTTACTGAATTCAAATTCCAGCATCCGCTGTGGCTGGGATTTGAACTCAGCTCCGCAGAATGTTGGCTGGTCTCTGCATTAACAGTCCGGCAATAATACCACTAGGCCATCGCCTCCCACTGTGGATCCGAGCACATCAGGCTGCTGCTTTGTCCTGCCTGTGGGAACAGATCCCCCAGTTTCTGCACCCAATGTAGCGAAGAGGACTCACAGAGTTGACTGGGCTGGATCTGCCATCAACAGCTCTAAAGCCAGGGAAGCAGCTGGGTCAAGTCTGCCTGTTTTCATTTAGCAAACTGGGTTGGGCCCACCTCAGTAGTTAAGAACCAACCACTTTGACGCGAGCCCAGGCCAAGTAAGGCTAACAGGTTTCAGTCCCCGAAGAATGCAATTGCATCCTGCTGGATTTTTAAAAAATTAGAACCTGACAGAGATAACATAGTGTGGCTGGAGGAACACAGAATCTGACAGATTTATCTTCTCTAGCGCCAAACCAACATTTTCACAATTACAATCAGTTTGCAATTGAATCCCACTATCTGAGTATAGTTTCAACTGCCATCCCCTGCATTATTAATCTCGACATCAATTAGGGGATCAGCTCATGATGCAGTGACACCAACTTGTGTGGATTTAACTCCTGTGCCAACTGAGGCCATCATAAAGGTCCTGCCTTCTCAACCTTGCCCTTCACTTGAGGCATGGTGACCCTTAAGTAAATCAGCTCTCTCTCTCCCTACAGTGAGGAAATAGGCATTCGGCCCGTTGAGTCCACACCGACCCTCTGAAGAGTATCCCGCTCAGATCTAGCCCACTACCCTGTATGCAACCCTGCATTTTCCCACAGCTAACCCATCCTGCATATCCCTGAACACAATGGGCAATTTAACATGGCCAATCCATCCTAACCCACACACCCTTGAATCTGTGGGAGGAAACACATGCTGACACAGGGAGAATGTGCAAACTCCGCACTGACAGTCACCCCCCAGGGTGGAATTGAACCTGGGGCCCTGGTGCTGTGAGGCAGTAGTGCTAGTCACTGAGCCACTACACTGCCCATGAATCGCACTACTGAGAGAGCAGCCCTCTGGCACTACAATGACTTTACCTGTAATGGTTAAATTATGTAACCACCACTGGGTTTACCCAGTTGAATTAAAGGGTTAACTCGATATTTTGGGTTGGTGCTCAACAGTAATCTCATTAATCACAAATATTTTAGCATTTGGTGTCTCTATTATACAGATGAGTTACCTGAGACTGCAATCCCAGGCATATATTTTAATTAGCATTCTCTGCATAGCTTGGGGAAGGAGTGGCCTGACCTAGGAAATATAACACACAATTATGGCCAAATTATGAAGTTAACTTTGCTCAAACAATCCCTCTTTCGGCTTGCCCAGCCTGCTAAAGAAACTTACTAGAAAGTGGTGCTTATGTTTCGAGCCACCCAGGAGCAGAATCAAGTAATACAGAAGACAGGGGAGTTCAACTGTGAAAGTCTTAGTCTGGACTCAAAGATCTGAGATCAGTATCAGTGGCCAGCATGCCATCAGATTGTTGTTAAAAAAAAAATCACTTCTGTTTTTGCTCCTCCCCTGCAGTCAGAATGTGGGACCCATGGAAGGCTCTTTCAACAAGCTGCTACATGCATCGTGGGCTGAATGGCCTCTTTCGGTAAACATGTACCAGTCATGTGACTGCTGTGCTGCCTCGATCTGGTTGATTCTTAACTAGACTCTGAAATGTAGACAGTAAGGACTATATCAGGGAGACCAGGTGCAGACTTGGGGACCGGCTTGCAGAGAATCTGTGCTCTGCAGACATCAACCAACCTGGTTGCCATCCATTTCAACTCCCCCTCTCACTCCCCTGGTGACATGTCCATCCTTGGCCTCCTCCACTATCAGAGTGAGGCCAGATGTGAACTGGAGGAAGAACACGTGATATTTCACTTTGGAAGATTTCAGCCCAATGGCCTCAATATTGACTTCACCAGCTTCAAAATCCCTCCACCCCCAGCCTTATCCCATGTCTTGCCCTCCCCCTCCTGCTCACCTCCCTGATCTGACCCAACCCGTCGATCTTCCTACTCACTTATCTGCTCCACCCTTCCTACTGACCAATCACAATCTATCACCATCTTTCCTACCCTTCCCCTCAGCCCCAACCTCTCCCTTTATTTATTTCCAAGCACCCCGCCCCTCCCCATGTCTGATGAAGGACTTCCACTGAAACATTGATGTCCCTGCTCCTCAGATGCTGTCTGACCTGCTGTGCTTTTCCAGGTCCTCAATCTTTGACCCTAGACTCTGAAATGGCTTCTGTGGGCAATGATCCCTCTAATTCCTGCACAATGCAACCCCGTACAGCACAGGAGCTGGCCCTTCAGCCCACCAAGCCTGTATCAATTTCCAATGCTTAATTTAGACTCGCTACTTAATGCCCACATGTGGTTTCTACTCCTCTGTTCACCGATATCCCCTCCTGCTTGTGTGTCAATCAAGATATGCCTTAAACATTGCTAATGTGCCTTCTTCCACACTTCCACTGGCCTTGTGTTCCAGTTATCCACCATCCTCTGGGTGAAACATTTTCCCCGCACTTCTCCCTGAAACTTGTCCCCTCTCACCTTGAACCTGTGCCTTCTTGTAGTTGACCTGACCACCTTGGGAAAAAGCCTTTACCTATCCACCCTATTAATGCCTCTCTCAGTTTCGTAGGCCTCTATCAGGTCGCTCCTCAGCCTTCGTCTTTCCAGTGAAAACAATCCAAGTTTATCTGACCTCTTGTCATAACTGACACCCTCCAGACCAGGCAACATTCCGGTAAACCATGTCCACATCCTTCTGGTAGAGTGGCAACCAGAACTGGACGCAATATTCCAAATATGGCCTAACCACAGTTTTGTACAGCTACAATATGACTTGCCAACTTTTATATTTGATGCCCTGGCTGATGAGGGCAAGCATGCTGTATGCCTTCTTGACCACATTATCCACCTGTGTTGCCACTTTCAGGGATTTGTGGACCTGTATGCCCAGATCCCTCTGTGCGTCAATGCTCCTAAGGGTTCTGGCATTTATTGCATAATTCGCATCTGAATTTGATCTTCCAAAATACATCACCTCACATTTGTCCGGATTAAACATTATCTGCCATTTGTCTGCCCCAAATCTGCAATCTATCTATATTTACCACATCTCAGTGGGTCTGGAGTCACATGTGGACCAGCGGAGATAAGGACAGCAGATTCCCTTCTCTGAAGGAGATTAGTGAACCAGATAGGTTGTAAAAGCAATTGACAATCTTTACACATTCTACATGTAAATTTGCCACCTTAATAATTGAATTCAAATTCCACCATCTGTTATGGTGTGATTCAAACCCATGGATCCCAGAACATGAAGCACGGATTCTGGTTTACCAGCCCATTTCTACCACTGCTGCATCCCTCCCTCCGTTAACTTTGTTCCCCTACCCGAAGATGCTGCTTGACCTGCTGGGTTTTCCTGGAAACCCTTAGCTTTTCACATTTTTTTAAAAAAACCTTTGTCAAACATTTCTAGATTACAATCTCGCGCGAGGAAGATCATCTGCTGATTGCTGTGTGTGGGAGCTTGCTGTGCAGAAATCGTCCCACATTGTGGAAACACATCAATCAGTGTTCTGTTGGCAGCAGAGTGCATTTGGAGTAGGCCCTGCAGTCACGGAAGGCACTATGTAAGTTTCTACTCTTAGGCCATTTTACTATGTATAAACTGTGTGTTTGTTGTCGTTCCAGCCCAGGACTCACAATATCAAGGTGCATTCCTGCAGCCCAGTCGAGCAGAATTGGGCAATATGACATTCTTCTGACTGGAACTGTTAATCAAATGCAATGATCTGTAAATACTTAGGAAGCCGCGACAAAGCCTAGATGAGAAAATAACATTTGTGTTTTTGCGGACCACTCCCACAGTGAGTCTCTGCAGAAATCCACTTTTGAGGCTGTGAAGTATATGCAGCACAGGTCCTCCCCAGATAACAGACCAGCTCCTGCACTGCAGCAGGGAGAAAATTACCGGAAGAGTTAAAACCCATTTCGCCACCGTGGCAACTATAGCCTTGTTGGGCCTTCTTCCAATGCTCCGTCGTCATCACTCTGCCCGGAATGTGTGGGAAAATTGACGATGGAAGTGTGAGCTGATTCAGGGCCCGCGCTCTCTGCAGTGTTCCCTGCTCTCTCCCTGCAGAAGCTGGTTCCAAACAGCTCTTGGGCTTCGTTGAAAGTTGTTGCCCCAAGCTTGTGGTGCCTGAGATTGCAAATCTACACAGGACTTGTGCATGCAGGCTAGGCCAGCGCCTATTGCCCACTTCTAATTAAATTGGGAATGCCAAAGAGGCCCAACCCGCAGGAGCACAGATAGCAGGAATGTGGGAGGAGATAGGGGAGAGACAGAGGGATGAGACGAAGGAGAGATCTGAAAAGGGAAGGCAGCATTGGATCACATAAGTTTCTCACCGTTTCCATTGGCAAGTATCACTTTGCCATTTTTATACCAGGTAACGTTACCGACAGGATAGCCGTCCTTTACGATACACTTCCCAATCTGCGGAGAGAGAGATGTAAAATTGAAGGCAGGCAGAGGAAAAATTTATTATTCAGCATCAGTTTGGGTTTATCATGGTGAGGAAGGTCAGCCAAGTGGAATGAGGAGCTTTTATTCAACTCATGAAGGGTGCAAATCCATTGACTGATCAATCAACATTTATGGCTCATCCCTATGTTCCCTTACGAATGAGGTGATGAGCTTCTTGTATCACTGCAGTTTGTGTTTTTCAGTTACAAAAATATACTTTATCCATAAGAAAAATCTCTTTGTATATATACATTGTAACAAATACGGTTTGGTTCTGTATATCAAGTAAACAAACAAACATTTGAATTTGCATCTATCCTGGCAAACTAAAGACCTCTCTTACACATACAAGACGATATTTGTATGCATTGTGGCACAAGGAAGGCTTGATAGCTGAACGGACCCTCAATTAACTTCTTTAGGAAGACCTTAGATGATGGTCTTTCCCAACTGCCGTGACAACAGCTGCCCCAAGCTTTAGTGCTCCCTTCAGCGTGTTGTCCTGGACCTTGGAATGTGCCAGTCTGCAACACACAGTTGGGGTCAACTCCTTGCTCTGGAAGACCAATGAGTTTCTGGCAGACCAGAGAGCATCTTTCACTGCATTGATCGTGCAGTTCCAGGATTTTGAACCAGTGACAGTGAAGGATCGGCGGAATATTGACAGCGTTTAGCACTGCTGCCTCACAGCGCCAGGGACCTGCGTTCAATTCCACCCTTTGTCTGTGTGGAGTTTGCACATTCTCCCCGTGTCTGCGTGGGTTTCCTCTGGGTGCTCCGGTTTCCTCCCACAATCCAAAGACGTGCAGGCTAGGTGGATTGGCCACGCTAACTTGCCTGTAGTGTTCAGGCTAGGTGGGTTACAGGGGGATGGGTCTGTGTGGGATATTCTGAACGTCGGTGTGGACTTGTTGCACCAAAGACCTCTGTTTCTACACTGTAGGGATTCTATTCAATGTTCTATGAACTCAGGATGGTGAGTGGCTTGGAAGGGGATTTGCTAGTGGGGTGTTCTCATGTATCTCCAATCCTTGTCCTTCTAGGTGGAATTGGTCATGGGTTTAGAAGGTGTCTAAGGCTCCTTGGAGAATTTGTTGCAGATGACATTCACTACTGCTGCATGTCAGTGGTGGAGGGAGTGAACATATGTGGATGTGGAGCCAATCAAGTGGCTACTTCGTCCTGGATGGGGTCAAGCTTCTTGAGTGTTGTTGGAGCTGCACCCATCCAGGCAAGTGGGGAGTATTCCATCACACTCCTGACTTATGCCTTGTAGATGGTGGACAGGCACTGGGGAGTCAAGAAATTAGCTACCCACTGCTGGATTCCAAGCTTCTGATCTGTTCTTGTAGCTTTAATATTTATATGTCTGGCCCAGTTTGTGGTTAATGGCAACCCCGATTGGTAGTGGGGCAGTGATAGTGATGCCATTTATTGTCAAGGAGCGATGGTTAGATTCAATCTTGTTGGAGATAGTCATTGTTTGGCACTCATGTGTCCTTAAAACCAGAAGAAATAGGAACAGGAGCATGCCATTCAGTCCCTCAAGCCTGATCTGCCATTCAAAGGATCATGGCTGATCCAACATCCCTCACATTCACTTTCCTACCCTTGCCCTGTAGCCCTTGGCTACCGGAATCTGTCTTAGCCTTAAACACGCACAAAAACTCTACCCCAGCCAAAGCTCTCTCTGTGGCAAGGAGTTCCAAAGACTCACAGTCCTCTGAGAGAGAAAATTCCTCCTAGACTCAGTCTTAAATTGACGCTCCTTTATTCTGAGACTATGCCCTATGGTTCTAGACCCTGCCATGGGGGGAAACATCCTCTCAGCATTTCCCCTGTCAAGCCCCTTAAGAATCCTGTATGTTTCAACTAGATTACCTCTCATTCTTCTAAATTCAGTGAGTAGAGTCCATCCCAACCATTTTAGCCTTTGCTCATAAGATAATCCTTCCTTGCTGCAGATCATCCTGGTGAACTTTCTCTGAACTGCCTCCACTGAAATGGTATCTTTCCTTAAATAACAGCACCAAATCTCCTCACAGTACTCCAGATGTGGTCTCATCAGCACTTTGTACAATTGCATTGAGACTTCCCTACTCTTAAACTGAAAACTCCATGAAAATAAGGTTAGCATTCCATGAGCCTTCCTGATTATCTGCTGCCACCATGTGCTAGCTTTCTGCAGATTTTCTCCAATACTCTATTCTTTTGTTCTCCATTCCAAAATGAAGAACTTCACATTCTCCCACATTATGCTTCTATTGCCAACATTTCCCACTTACTTAATCTAGCAATATTTCTCTGCACAAAAACAGAAATTGCTGGAAAAGCTAAGCAGGTCTGGCAGCATCTGTGAGGAAAAGATCAGAGTTAACGTTTCGGCTCCAATAACCCTTCCTCATTTTTATTTATTACCTCTCTATAAACTATTTTCATCCCTCTCACAACCTGCGTTGCCACCTATTTTAGTGTAATCTACAAATAGCACATTCACATCCTTCCTCCAAGTAATTAATCGTTGTAATCCTCGCATTGAACTGGTCATAGGTCATGAACCTGAAAAAGAATCACTTATCTGCACCCGCTGTTTCCTGGCCATTAGCCAATTATATACAGTACATCTACTGGTTCCCCTCTATCCACTCTGGTTGAGACTTCCTCAAAAAACTCTAATAAACTGGTCAGATACAATTTCTCTTTCATGAAGCCATGCTGACCCTGCTTGACTAGATTGTGATTTTCTAAATGTTCTGCTATTACATTATTAAACGATTCCATTATCTTTTCCGCAATAGATGTTGGCTAATTGCCTACAGTTACCCACTGTTTTCCTCCCTCCTTTTTTGATTAGGGGATGTCATATTCTTAGTTTTCCAATCCTTGGGTGCTCCTCCAGAATCCAACAATTTTGGAAAATTACAACTAATTCATCCACTATCTCTGTAGCTGCCTCTTTTCACATCCTAGGATGCAAGCCATCAGGACTGAGGGACCTTTCTGCCATTAGCTCCATTAGATTGTCTAACTTTGCTGCTTTGGCATACGTATTACCTGCATATATCGGCCCAAACCTGGATGTTGTCTAAGTTTTCCTGTTTTTGGACATGATTGCTTCAGCACTTCAGGAGTTGCAAATGGTGCTGAACTTTGTGCAATCATCGGTGAACATCTCACTTCTGACTTTTATGATGGACGGAAGGTCATTATTTTGGGCAAGATGGCTGGGCTAGGGACACTACCCTGATGAATGCCTGCAGTGATGTCCTGGAGCTGCTTAACCTCCAGCAACAAAAACCACCTTCATTTGTGCCAGGATCAACACCTTATTATTAGATATGCCTGGTGCTGCTCCTGGCATGCTCTTCTGCACTTTCCATTGAACCAGGGTTGATCTTCTGGCTTGAAAGCAATTCTTCAGTGGCTATGTACTGGGCCATGAGTTTATAGATTTTGTTGGAGTACAATCCTGCTGCTATTGATGTCAAATGCCAGATCGCTGCCTGGTGGCTCAGTCTTGAGTGGATAGATCTGTTTGATGTCCATCTCATTTAGCTTGGTGAATGGCTGAACAACACAATGGAGGGTATCCTCAGTGAGAAGAAGGATATGTGGCAATCTCCAGAATCTTACCTTGTTCATTTGGCCTTAAGGCTTCATGGGGCCTAGGGTCAATATCAGGGACTCCCAGGGCAACACTCTCCTGACTGTATACCATGTCTGCTCGCTTGGTTAATGCCAATAATCCATGCAGTTTAATTCTTTTGAGACTTGAGTGGCTTGATACAACTTGAGTGGTTTACTCGGTTAAGAATAAACCATACTGCTGTGGGCCTGGAATCACATGAAACCCAGACCAGGTAAAGACAGAAGCTCGCTGCTCTAAAGGAACCAGATGTGTGTCTCTCAACAATTGATAACAGTTTCACGATTATCAACAGACTTTTGACTCCATATTTCTATTGAATTCAAATTCAATAATCTGCCATGGTAGGATTAATTATTGCATCAATTACTAAAGCATTATTACCTCAGAATCTCCTCCTACAGTAAAGCTCAAGTAGCTTTTCATCAGCTGAGGTTTGGCAGGTGGTTCTGTAAATTAACATAGTTCCATTAAGCTTTGTCAGATCAAAGTTTGTCATAGTTAACCACAACACTTGAGCAACTCACAAACATCTTATAGTTAGTAGAAAACCAATTGCAGATGTTCTTTCTACCTCTATATCCATTGATCATTCATTCTAATATCCAATGTCTGTCTGTCAAAATTTAATGCTCTCTTCCTGTATATCTCTCTTTCCCAGTCCATTTGGACTTCAATCAATCAATCCACCCACCAATTTATCAATTATTGACAAAACATTCTGTTTAACCCTATGAGTCCCTCCATCCCTTTGTCTTTTGATCCTCCATCAATCTATTTATTGATTAATCATTTTAACTCAGGCTTTAGTCCATTCCTCTCAGTATCCATTGTAGGAGCTCCTTCTGAGGACCTAAGGAACTCACAAAAGGTTTGTGATAAGTCAGTAGAATGGTCAAATATGTTGCAGAAGGAATTCACTGTAAAACGTGTGAACTGGTAAATGATTGTTCAAAGCCATATTGGTGGGGAATGCTTTTGTGAAGATGCTTTACATTCAGTATTCCTTGGAGGGCTTACATTTTGGACGATGTTGGAAACAAAAAGTTTAATTCAAGTTTTTTTGATATACTGGTGATTTGTACCTGAATGTTCACTGTGTATGTTAGAGATTTTGCTTTTAACAAAGGTGTCTGGAAATCGCATGATTGGTGTCCGCTGCTTACTTTGCGATAGGCTCTTCCTGGGGCTGGTTTTGAAGTGCAACTGGCTTTAAGGAGCAACTGGCTTGGAGAAATGATTTTTTTTTCTGATTCAGTTGATGGGAAGCCTGTTAAGATTTGACTGAGATGAAGGCAAGCTCTCTACAAACATGCTGTCCAATGGGTATTTCCTGTTTCTGAAAAGAGTCCCCCATTGCTCACTTCAAGAAAGCCTCTTTGTTCTTTGGAAAAAGCAATTGAATGACTATCTCAACATTACAACTTGGAAGCAATAGTGTCTGCCAATACATCAGGCACAAACATGAATCAGAGCAAAAGATTATGGAACAAACTATGCTCTGTCCTTTTTCCTACAAGAATAACTCATTGCCAAAAGTGTTTTTCCCCCCAGAAAACCACGCAGCTATTGTGCATCTACTTTAAAATCCAAATTCCCAAATGATAATAATACATTAGACAGCTTTATCAAAATGGCAACACTGGGAGACAGAACAAAAATGTGCCAAATGACCTTTGCAAAAAATTCCCCTTTTCAGTTGGATCATAAATGGTCCACAATGCCATCTGTAATGTTTTGTAATGAGTTGATGCTCCCGATCATTTGATAAAAGCAAAATTGGTCTCAACTTTAACAATTTCAATGGACCAGGTTTTGGAGGTTTGAAATTAATCTCCCTGCGTATGGGAGAAGCGCTTAAAGATTGGCAGAGAAGTGCAAAGTTATTAAAAAGTGTTCAATGAGCCAGTGTAATGGAGTCGTAGAATCTTACAGCACAAAAACAGACCTTTCAATCCAACTCGTCTGGACTGACTAGATAGCCCAATATGACATAATCCCACTTACCAGCATTTGGCCCATATTCCTCTGAACCCTTCCTATTAATGTGTCCATATAGATGCCTTTTAAATGATGCGATCAGCCTCCCCCACTTTCTTTGGCAGCTCATTCCATTCATGCATCCCACTCTGTGGTGAAAAGCATCCTTTTTAAATCTTTCCCCTCTCACCTTAAACCTATGCCCGCTCGTTTTGGACTTCCTTACCTTAGGAAAAAGGTCTTGGAAATTCACCCTATGCTTGTCCCACATGATTTTTCAAACCTCCATAAGGTCACCCTTTGGCCTCCGATGCCCCAGGGAAAATAGCCCCAGTCTATTCAGCCTCTTACCGATAGCTCAAACTTTCCAGTCCTGGCAACATTCTTGTGAATCTTTTCTGCACCCTGTCAAGTTTAACAACGTCCTTCTTATAGCGGAGAGCCCAAAATTATGGGCAGAATTCTAAAAGTCATTTCACCAAAGTAAAGCTGCAACATGACCTCCCAACTCCTATCCTCAATGTTCTGACCAATGAAGGCAAGTGTACCAAACACCTTATTCACTACCCTGTCTACCTGTGACTCCACCTTCAAGAGCCGTGCACTTGCACCCTAGATCTCTTTGTTCAGCAACACTCCCCAGGGCCTAACAGTGTAATTCCTGTCCTGATTTGCCTTACCAAAATATAACACCTCAAAAGCTGCTTTCCTTCATAACAAGCAAAAGTGGTACTCACTGAAGACTGAGACATTGGTCACGGCGAAGATCTCCAATCCTTCCTCTGCCACTCCGCATTTGAACAGTCCCTGATCCTCCAGGCCCACAGACCAGATCAGCAGTGTCCCATTTTCCAGCATCTGAAAGTGACTCTCATCGCTCTGCACCTCAGCTCCCTTTACCCCAGCAATCTGCTTCCATGGCTTCATGAGGCAAGTTTTCTGGGGAGGAGAAGCAAACAAGGAGCCGTTAAGGTCACTCACTGGAAATCTTACCATTGAAATGGCAGCTTTCCTTAAGTATCGAGGGATTGCTATGGGAAGCACACCAATGACAACTTGCATTGATATATCACCCTTAACATAGCAAGGTCTTTTACAGGGCCTTAACACAGGAGTGGTCATTGCTAAATCTTGACTCAGAGCCACGTAAGGAGATATTAGGACAGGTCAAAGAGGTAATTTATATTATTTTTAATTTACCCATTTGCACATTTCTAGGATGGGTGGGATTTGAAGCTGGACCTCGTGGCCCCGAGGTAGGGACATTACCACTGCTTCTCAAGAGCCTATGAAGCACATTTTTAAAGGAAAAGAGGTCCCCACTGCCAAATGATTAGGCAGCACCCCAGTGGCACTAAAAGATGACAGAAACAAGGAGGGGGCAGCTCACTGCAAAGTCCCCAGGATTTCTTCCAATTTTACAGTCAGTACTTGCAACCAGGTTCTCTGTAAAAGACTTGCAAACAGACAGAAAAAGATAACACCTTTACAAAGGTGGGGCATTCCAAAGCATCTTGTTGAGGCTTTGGGGAAATTGGTACTACTGAGTGGCTTGCCAGGCCATTTCAGAGGGCAGCTGAGATTCAACCACATTGCTGTGGGCCATTTGTAAGCCATCCATGTGAGGATGCCATCTCTCTTTCTCCAAAGGGCACCCAGATGGGGTTTTCCATCAATTGCCGATGATTTCATGACCATCATTAGACTCTTAATTCCAGATTTTGTTTTATTGAATTCCAATTCCACCATCTGATGTGGTGGGATTCAAACCCAGGCCCTCAGAACATTAGCTAAGTTTCTGGACTACTAGCCCAATGATAATACCGCTAGGCTATTGCTTATCCAATGCTAAAAACCTTACAATTAACTCAGTGCTTCTAAAAATGTTTTCAAAAGCACATTCATAGGGGATAGGCATTGTTGGCTGGGCCAGCATTTATTGCCTTTCCCAAGGTGATGGTGAGCCACCTTCTTCAACCATTGCTGCCCATGTGCTGAAGGGACATTCAGGAAGGGAGTACCAAGATTTTGGCCCATTGAAAGTGAAGGGACAGAGATGACTTTCTAAATCAGGATGGTGAGATGCTTCACGGATATGTGCTGGTCGTAGTGTTGCCACATACCTGCTGCCCTCGTCCTGCTAGACGGAAGGGGTCATGGAATTGAATGTTTCTGACGAAACAGAATTGGTGAATTTCTACGATAATGAAATGTGAGGCTGGAGGCCCAGCAGCATCTCAGGAGCACAAAAGCTGACGTTTCGGGCCTAGACCCTTCATCAGAGAGGGGGATGGGGTGAGGGTTCTGGAATAAATAGGGAGAGAGGGGGAGGCGGACCGAAGATGGAGAGAAAAGAAGATAGGTGGAGAGAGTATAGGTGGGGAGGTAGGGAGGGGATAGGTCAGTCCAGGGAAGACGGACAGGTCAAGGAGGTGGGATGAGGTTAGTAGGTAGATGGGGGTGCGGCTTGGGGTGGGAGGAAGGGATGGATGAGAGGAAGAACAGGTTAGGGAGGCAGAGGCTGGTTGGACTGGTTTTGGGATGCAGTGGGTGGAGGGGAAGAGCTGGGCTGGTTGTGTGGTGCAGTGGGGGGAGGGGACGAACTGGGCTGGTTTTGGGATGCGGTGGGGGAAGGGGAGATTTTGAAGCTGGTGAAGTCCACATTGATACCATTGGGCTGCAGGGTTCCCAAGCGGAATATGAGTTGCTGTTCCTACAACCTTCGGGTGGCATCATTGTGGCACTGCAGGAGGCCCATGATGGACATGTCATCTAAAGAATGGGAGGGGGAGTGGAAATGGTTTGCGACTGGGAGGTGCAGTTGTTTATTGCGAACCGAGCGGAGGTGTTCTGCAAAGCGGTCCCCAAGCCTCCGCTTGGTTTCCCCAATGTAGAGGAAGCCACACCGGGTACAGTGGATGCAGTATACCACATTGGCAGATGTGCAGGTGAACGTCTGCTTAATGTGGAAAGTCATCTTGGGGCCTGGGATAGGGGTGAGGGAGGAGGTGTGGGGGCAAGTGTAGCATTTCCTGCGGTTGCAGAGGAAGGTGCCAGGTGTGGTGGGGTTGGAGGGCATTGTGGAGCGAACAAGGGAGTCACGGAAAGAGTGGTCTCTCCGGAAAGCAGACAGGGGTGGGGATGGGAAAATGTCTTGGGTGGTGCGGTCGGATTGTAGATGGCGGAAGTGTCGGAGGATGATGCGTTGTATCCGAAGGTTGGTGGGGTGGTGTGTGAGAACGAGGGGGATCCTCTTTGGGCGGTTGTGGCGGGGGCGGGGTGTGAGGGATGTGTTGCGGGAAATGCGGGAGACGCGGTCAAGGGCGTTCTCGACCACTGTGGGGGGAAAGTTGCGGTCCTTGAAGAACTTGGACATCTGGGATGTGCGGGAGTGGAATGTCTCATTGTGGGAGCAGATGCGGCGGAGGCGGAGGAATTGGGAATAGGGGATGGAATTTTTGCAGGAGGGTGGGTGGGAGGAGGTGTATTCTAGGTAGCTGTGGGAGTCGGTGGGCTTGAAATGGACATCAGTAACAAATTGGTTGCCTGAGATGGAGACTGAGAGATCCAGGAAGGTGAGAGATGTGCTGGAGATGGCCCAGGTGAACTGAAAGTTGGGGTGGAAGGATTTGGTGAAGTGGATGAACTGTTCGAGGTCCTCTGGGGAGCAAGAGGCGGCGCCGATACAGTCATCAATGTACCGGAGGAAGAGGTGGGGTTTGAGGCCTATGTAGGTGCGGAAGAGGGACTGTTCCATGTAACCTACAAAGAGGCAGGCATAGCTGGGGCCCATGCGGGTGCCCGTGGCCACCCCCTTAGTCTGTAGGAAGTGGGAGGAATCGAGAGAGAAGTTGTTGAGGGTGAGGACGAGTTCGGCTAGGCGGATGAGGGTGTCGGTGGGGGAGTACTGGTCGGGCCTGCGGGACAGGAAGAAGCGGAAGGCCTTGAGGCCTTCTGCATGTGGAATGCAGGTGTATAGGGACTGGACGTCCATGGTGAATATGAGGTGTTGGGGGCCAGGGAATTGGAAGTCCTGAAGGAGATGGAGGCCGTGGGTGGTGTCACGGACGTAGATAGGGAGTTCCTGGACCAAAGGGGAGAAAATGGAGCCCAGATAGGTGGAGACGAGTTCGGTGGGGCAGGAACAGGCTGAGACGATGGGTCGACCAGGGCAGGCAGGTTTGTGGATTTTGGGAAGGAGATAGAAACGGGCCGTGCGGGGTTGGGGAACAATGAGGTTGGAGGCTGTAGGTGGGAGATCCCCTGAGGTGATGAGGTCATGAATGGTGTTGGAGATGATGGTTTGGTGCTCGGGTGTGGGGTCATGATCGAGGGGGTGGTAGGAGGTGGTGTCGGAGAGTTGGCGTCTGGCCTCGGCGATGTAGAGGTCAGTGCGCCATACTACCACTGCGCTACCCTTGTCTGCGGGTTTGATGGTGAGGTTGGGGTTGGAGCGGACGGAGCGGAGGGCTGCCTGTTCTGCGGGGGAGAGGTTGGAGTGGGTGAGAGGGGTGGAGAGGTTGAGGCGGTTAATGTCTCGACGGCAGTTAGAGATGAAGTGGTCGAGGGAGGGTAGGAGGCCTGGGGGTGGTGTCCAGGAGGAGGACTTGTGTTGGAAGCGGGTGAACCGCTTCAACACCACCTCCTACCGCCCCCTCGATCATGACCCGACCCCCGAGCACCAAACCATCATCTCCAACACCATTCATGACCTCATCACCTCAGGGGACCTCCCACCCACAGCCTCCAACCTCATTGTTCCCCAACCCCGCACGGCCCGTTTCTATCTCCTTCCCAAAATCCACAAACCTGCATGCCCTGGTCGACCCATTGTCTCAGACTGTTCCTGCCCCACCGAACTCATCTCCACCTATCTGGACTCCATTTTCTCCCCTTTGGTCCAGGAACTCCCTACCTACGTCCGTGACACCACCCATGCCCTCCACCTCCTCCAGGACTTCCAATTCCCTGGCCCCCAACACCTCATCTTCACCATGGACGTCCAGTCCCTATACACCTGCATTCCGCATGCAGAAGGCCTCAAGGCCCTCCGCTTCTTCCTGTCCCGCAGGCCCGACCAGGCCCCCTCCACCGACACCCTCATCCGCCTAGCCGAACTCGTCCTCACCCTCAACAACTTCTCTTTCGATTCCTCCCACTTCCTACAGGCTAAGGGGGTGGCCACGGGCACCCGCATGGGCCCCAGCTATGCCTGCCTCTTTGTAGGTTACATGGAACAGTCCCTCTTCCGCACCTACATAGGCCTCAAACCCCACCTCTTCCTCCGGTACATTGATGACTGTATTGGCGCCGCCTCTTGCTCCCCAGAGGAGCTCGAACAGTTCATCCACTTCACCAACACCTTCCACCCCAACCTTCAGTTCACCTGGGCCATCTCCAGCACATCCCTCACCTTCCTGGATCTCTCAGTCTCCATCTCAGGCAACCAACTTGTTACTGATGTCCATTTCAAGCCCACCGACTCCCACAGCTACCTAGAATACACCTCCTCCCACCCACCCTCCTGCAAAAATTCCATCCCCTATTCCCAATTCCTCCGCCTCCGCCGCATCTGCTCCCACAATGAGACATTCCACTCCCGCACATCCCAGATGTCCAAGTTCTTCAAGGACCGCAACATTCCCCCCACAGTGGTCGAGAACGCCCTTGACCGCGTCTCCCGCATTTCCCGCAACACATCCCTCACACCCCGCCTCCGCCACAACCGCCCAAAGAGGATCCCCCTCGTTCTCACACACCATCCTACCAACCTCCGGATACAACGCATCATCCTCGGACACTTCCGCCATCTACAATCCTACCCCACCACCCAAGACATTTTCCCATCCCCACCCCTGTCTGCTTTCCGGAGAGACCACTCTTTCCGTGACTCCCTTGTTCGCTCCACACTGCCCTCCGACCCCACCACACCCGGCACCATCCCCTGCAACCGCAGGAAATGCTACACTTGCCCCCACACCTCCTCCCTCACCCCCATCCCAGGCCCCAAGATGACTTTCCACATTAAGCAGACGTTCACCTGCACATCTGCCAATGTGGTATACTGCATCCACTGTACCCGGTGTGGCTTCCTCTACATTGGGGAAACCAAGCGGAGGCTTGGGGACCGCTTTGCAGAACACCTCCGCTCGGTTCGCAATAAACAACTGCACCTCCCAGTCGCAAACCATTTCCACTCCCCCTCCCATTCTTTAGATGACATGTCCATCATGGGCCTCCTGCAGTGCCACAATGATGCCACCCGAAGGTTGTAGGAACAGCAACTCATATTCCGCTTGGGAACCCTGCAGCCCAATGGTATCAATGTGGACTTCACCAGCTTCAAAATCTCCCCTTCCCCCACCGCATCCCAAAACCAGCCCAGTTCGTCCCCTCCCCCCACTGCACCACGCAACCAGCCCAGCTCTTCCCCTCCACCCACTGCATCCCAAAACCAGTCCAACCTGTCTCTGCCTCCCTAACCTGTTCTTTCTCTCACCCATCCCTTCCTCCTACCCCAAGCCACACTTCCATCTCCTGCCTACTAACCTCATCCCACCTCCTTGACCTGTCCGTCTTCCCTGGACTGACCTATCCCCTCCCGACCTCCCCACCTATCTTCTTTTCTCTCCATCTTCGGTCCGCCTCCCCCTCTCTCCCTATTTATTCCAGAACCCTCACTCCATCCCCCTCTCTGATGAAGGGTCTAGGCCCGAAACGTCAGCTTTTGTGCTCCTGAGATGCTGCTGGGCCTGCTGTGTTCATCCAGCCTCACATTTTATTATCTTGGATTCTCCAGCATCTGCAGTTCCCATGATCACTGGTGAATTTCTACAATGTGTTTTGTCAATAGCGCACACGGCAGCTACTGACCATTGGTGGTGGAGGGAGTGGATACTTGTGGATGTGACGCCAATCAAGTGGGCTGCTTTGTCCTGAATGGTGCCAAGTTTCTTGAGTGTTTTTTTGTAGCTGCACCCGTGCAGGCAAATGGGAAGCATTTCATCACCATCCCGACTTGTACCTTATAGATGGTGGACAAGCTTTGGGGAGTTACTTATTGTAGTATTCCTGGCCTCTAATCTGCTTTTGTAGCCATAGTATTTGTGCAGCTTGTCCATTTGAGATCCTGGTTAATGGTAACCCCAAAATATTAGTAGTGAGGGCTTCATTGCTTGCAATGCCATTGAATGTCAAGAAATAATGGTTAGATTGTTGTGCGACTGTTCCATGACACTTGTCAATCAAAGCCTGGATATAGTTTGAGCCTTGGTGCATATGGCTGCTTCGGTATCTGAGGAGTTATGAATGGTGCTGAACATTGTGCAATCATTGGCGATCACCCCCTCTTCTGACCTTATGATGGGTGGAGGGGTCATTGATGAAGCAGCTGATGGTGGCTGGGCCTAGGACACTACCCTGAGGAACTCCTGCAGAGCCACAGCCACAATGTACAATTACTTTTTGGCACCGCAAGATCCCGCACGCTGAGGCCCTGATTCAATATGCTGTCCCGGCATTCACAGTTTAAAGGGCAAACATTAGCCGGCACATGGAGGAGAATTTCCCTGATCACTTTTGAAATAATGCCGTGTGGTCTTCTACACCGGTCTATGAAGGTGGAGGAAGCCTCGGTTTGATATCTCATCTGAAAGATGGCTCTTTGCAGCACTCCAACAGCACGACACAGGAAGTGAGAGCTGTGATTCTGGGCTCAAGACCCGGGAACGGGGCTCAAACCCACTATCATCTGATTCACAAGTCGGGGTGTATTGTTTATTTAAGGTAAAGCAAGAGTCACATTGTGTTTGCTGCCAAACACAGCCTTTGAACAGTGAGAACCACCCAAAAAGACACTTACCAGAAGCCATTGTCTTATTGGTTCACTCTTTCCATGGGGTACAGAACAGGGCAACTGGAGTTTCTCCCCATATACAGCATAAACGGTTCGATTTACAAATTCACGGTGCCCTGTTTAGTAACAACATCATAGCAAAAAAAGTTGGAGTTTTAATCACAGTCCCACTGAGATTTTGATTGTGTGTGGTTTAATGTCACTTCATTTAGGTGTGCACACAGAAGGGAGCAATTCATTGACACTGGATGGGTCTCAGTGTCAGCTCCTGCTCCTGTTAGACCTCGGCTGGAATATTGCGTACAGCAGTAGGTGCCAAATTACAGGACAGATGTGAACGCATTGGAGAGAGGGTGCAGAAGTGATTTACAAGTATGGTCCCAGGAAGGAGAAACTTCAGTCATGAGAATAGATGAAAGACGTTGGAACTGTTCTCCTTGGGCAGAGGAAGGTTGCAAAGAGATTTACTAGAACTTTACAAAATTATGAGCAGGCTGGGTAGAGCAGATAGGGAGGAGCTGTTCCTGTTCGTAAAGAGAAAAAGAATGAGAGGTCATTGATCTAAAATGACGTAGAAATGAAGCAAGGGTAAAATAATAAGAAAGACATGTTTTCATGTGGGGAGTAGTTAGGGTATGGAATCCACTGCCTGGAAATGAGGACAGGTTCAGCTAAGGCATTCAATAGGGTAATGGACAATTATTTGGATAGAAATGGTGCACAGGGATATAGAGAAAATGCAGGAGGTTGGCACTAGGGAATAGAGCTGTCAGGCACGATGTACCAAATGGCCTCCTTCTGTACGATAAGGATTTTGTGATGCCCCATAAAGGAGTATGAGTGAAAAGGAACGCATTTCTGCTGGCTGGCATCAAACAGTACTTGTGATTTCAAGTCAGCTCCTGAATGTGCACCACACACTTGTTCTGGGGAGTAACCAACAATATGTGGGTGGCACATCCAAAACTAAACTGTGGAATCATGGTGTAGAGATAGAGTGAAGAAGTAGAGTACTGTGGTATGGTGTAGGGATACCATGTAATGGCATAGTGCAGTTGCAGTGTTATTGATATGGTGCAGAGGTACAGTGTAATGATACAGTGAAGAGGTACCGTGCAGTGCCAGTGTTAATGAAAAGGTACAGAGGTACAGTGTAATGATGCAGTGCAGAGGTACAGTGCAATTACAGTGTTAATGATACGGTGCAGAGGTACAGAGTAACAATACAGTGTTAATGATATGGTGCAGAGGTACAGTGCAATGATACAGTGTAGTTACGGTGTTAATGATATGGTGCAGAATATAGGAGCTGAAGCTGGCCATGCAGCCCTTTGAATTTCCTTCATCGGTCGATGAGAACATGGCCAATCTGATAATTCCCAACTCCACTTTTCTGCTTTTCCCCATAACCCTTGATTCCCTCACTGATTAAAATACACTTGACTATACTTAATGACCGAGACTGAACAGCACTCAGGAGTAAGGGCTTCCACAGATTCACTACCCTCTGAGAGGGTTTCTGTCTTAAATCTATTATCTCTTATTCTGAGATGATGCCCTCTGGCCCAAGAGTCTTATGCAACGTTGAAGCAACCTTCCCACATCTACCAATGTCACATCCCCTGAAGAATCTTGTATGTTTCGTAAAACACAGAATTAAACATAATGGTACAGCGCAGAGGAACTGTGTTAATGATTGAGTTTACTGGTACCGTTTTGGGTCTCTTACTGAAGCAGGGATGTAGTTGTATTGGAGGCAATTCAGAGGAAATTCCCAAGATTGATTCCAGAGCTGGGGAGTTTGTCCTATGATGAGAGATTTGAGCAATTTAGGCCTATACTCTCTGGAGTTTAGAAGAATGGGAGATCTAATTGAGGTACAAACGATGCTAAATGAAATTGACATATTAGATGTAGAAAGGACGTTGTCCATGTGGGAGAATCTAGAATACTAGGTCAGTGTCTTAGGATTTAAAACAGCATTGAGGAGAAATTACTCCTCTCCAATGGTCATGAAGCTGTGAAATTCACTGACCCAGAGAGCAGTGGATATTGAGTAAATTTCAGGAGGAGACAGACAGATTTTTAATTACAAATGGGTTGAGCAGTTGTGGAGAGCAGGCAGGAGAGTGTTGAGGCTGAGTTGAGATCAAGAGTGGAGCCGGCTTGAGGGGTTGAATTGTCTCCTCCTGCTCCTAGATTCCAATGTACAGTATTAGTGATGTGGTGCAGCAGGACAGTGTTAATGGTCCAGTGCAGAGCAACAGTTTTAATGATCCAGTGCAGAGGTACAGTGTTAATGATCCAGTGCAGAGGTACAGCATTAACAATTCAGAGCAGAGCTACAGAGTTAATAATCCAGTGATGAGGCACTGTGCTAATGATCCAGTGAAGGGGTACAGCATTAATAATCCAGAGCAGAGCTACAGTGTTTATTGACCCAGTGCAGAGCTACAGTGTTTATTGACCCAGTGCAGAGGTACAGTGTTAATGACCCAGTGAAGAGCTACAGCATTAATTATCCAGTGATGAGGTACTGTGCTAATGATCCAGTGAAGGGGTACAGCATTAACAGTCCAGTGCAGAGCTACAGTGTTTATTGACCCAGTGCAGAGGTACAGTGTTTATTGACCCAGTGCAGAGGTACAGTGTTTATGACCCAGTGCAGAGGTACAGTGTTTATTGACCCAGTGCAGAGGTAGCATCAGTGACAATGAAACTGTTAAATCTTTACAAACTAAGTGGGAACCCAGGCGACACGGCGGGCTCTGAGCTGCCCTCCAAAAGCAGCTCTCCATCAGTTCGCCGGAACGATCCTAAGCTGCAGCAAGGTGGGGATGGCAAGGCTGGGGACGGAAAGCAGAAGTTGAGTCGAAGAGACAGAGAGAGAAAATGAGAGTCCCACCCTTCCCCCAAGGGCGGCAGATTGGATGACGGGGACCTGCATGTATTCTGGCTCTGGCGCAGAAATATGTGAGATATTGTTCAAGCGCCGCAGTGTAGGAGGGCAGCTGTGGGAGATATCAGCCCGCAATCTGTCAGGGCGAGCTCATTCCTTTTCGTTTCCCCCTATTCAAACCGATCAAAGGAGATCTGACGGTCAGTCATAACAGCGCACGTCAGTCGCCTACTCTTGTGTTTTGAGTTCAGTCAGACAGGCGCCTTGCTCACTCTGCAATGCGCTGTCTCACGCTGAGGGGCTGTGGGGGGTGGGGGGTGGCGGTATATGCCTCGCCCTGTGCACCTGCCGATTCCCATGTTACCGCCCAGGCCACTGGACCTACAGATCTGTTCAAACCGAAACATGAAGTCTCCCAGCCCCACCAACCAAACCGAACAGCAACAAACGCTTCACTAACATCAGAGCCCTTAGCTCAGAACCTTGGGCTTTCACACCTGAGCATCGCGTGTGCTCTCCTTGTCAAGGGGCGAAAAAAAGCATTGAAGGCAGCCGCGACTTTGAAAGTTCCTACGGACTGCTGGCGCAGAGATACTCTCGAAGACATACTACCCGGCAAAATTCTGGGAGGCACGGACACGCTGGGAGTTTAATGTCTCATGGGGGAGCAGCTACCACCCGGCAGTGCGGCGCTCCCTCAGTACTGACCCTCCCACAGTGTGGCACTCCCTCAGAACTGACCCACCCACAGTGAGGCACTCTCTCAGTCCTGACCCTCTCACAGTGCGGCACTCCCTCAGTACTGACCATCTGACAGTGCGGCACTCCCTCTGCACTGACCCTCTGACAGTGCGGCACTCCCTCAGCACTGACTCTCCGCCAGTGTGGCACTCCCTCAGTACTGACCCTCTGACAGTGCGGCACTCCCTCAGTACTGACCCTCTGACAGTGCGGCACTCGCTCAGTACTGACCCACCCACAGTGAGGCACTCCTTCAGTACTGACCCTCTGACAGTGTGGCACTCCCTCAGTACTGACCCTCTGACAGTGCGGCACTCCCTCAGCACTGACCCTCTGACAGTGTGGCACTCCCTCAGTACTGACCCTCTGACAGTGCGGCACTCCCTCAGTACTGAGCCTCTGACAGTGCGGCGCTCCCTCAGTACTGACTCTCTGACAGTGTGGCACTCCCTCAGTACTGACCGCCTGACAGTGCGGCACTCCCTCAGTACTGACCCTCCCACAGTGCGGCACTCTCTCAATACTGACCCTCTGACACTGTGGCACTCCCTC
The DNA here is from genome assembly GCF_030684315.1 of Stegostoma tigrinum. Lineage (NCBI taxonomy): Eukaryota > Metazoa > Chordata > Chondrichthyes > Orectolobiformes > Stegostomatidae > Stegostoma > Stegostoma tigrinum. The sequence continues at coordinate 17,034,932 of NC_081387.1, read as the reverse complement.
ATTACTGACCCTCTGACATTGCGGCACTCCCTCATTACTGACCCTCTGACAGTGTGACACTCCCTCAACACTGACTCTCCGCCAGTGTGGCACTCCCTCAGTACTGACCCTCTGACAGTGTGGCACTCCCTCATTACTGACCCTCTGACAGTGCGGCACTCCCTCAGCACTGACTCTCCGCCAGTGTGGCACTCCCTCAGTACTGACCCTCTGACAGTGTGGCACTCCCTCAGTACTGAGCCTCTGACAGTGTGGCACTCCCTCAGTACTGACCCTCTGACAGTGCGGCACTCGCTCAATGCTGACCCACCCACAGTGAGGCACTCCCTCAGTACTGACCCTCTCACAGTGCAGCACTCCCTCAGTACTGACCCACCCACAGTGAGGCACTCTCTCAGTACTGACCCACCCACAGTGAGGCACTCTCTCAGTCCTAACCCTCTCACAGTGCGGCCCTCCCTCAGTACTGACTCTCTGACAGTGCGGCACTCCCTCAGTACTGATCCTCCCACAGTACGGCACTCCCTCAGTACTGACCCTCTGACAGTGCGGCACTCCCTCAGTACTGACCCTCTGACAGTGCAGCACTCCCTCAGTCCTGACCCTCTCGCAGTGCGGCACTCCGTCAGTACTGACCGTCTGACAGTGCAGCACTCCCTCAGTACTGACCCTCTGACAGTGCGGCACTCCCTCAGTACTGACCACCTGACAATGCGGCACTCCCTCATTACTGATCTTCTGACAGTGCGGCACTCCCTCAGTACTGACCCTCTGACAGTGCGGCACTCCCTCAGTACTGACCCTCTGACAGTGCGGCACTCCCTCAGTACTGACCACCTGACAATGCGGCACTCCCTCAGTACTGACCCTCTGACAGTGTGGCACTCCCTCAGTACTGACCCTATGACAGTGCGGCACTCCCTCAGTACTGTCCACCTGACAATGCGGCACTCCCTCATTACTGATCTTCTGACAGTGCAGCACTCCCTCAGTACTGACCACCTGACAATGCGACACTCCCTCATTACTGATCCTCTGACAGTACGGCACTCCCTCAGTACTGACCCTCTCACAGTGCGGCACTCCCTCAGTACTGACCCTCTGACAGTGCGGCACTCTCTCAGCACTGACCTTCTGACAGTGCAGCACTCCCTCAGTACTGACCCTCTGACACTGCGGTACTGCCTCATTACTGACCCTCTGACAGTGCAGCGCTCCCTCAGTACTGACCCTCCGACAGTGCGGCACTCCCTCAGTACTGACCCTCTGACACTGCGGTACTGCCTCATTACTGACCCTCTCACAGTGCGGCACTCTCTCAGTACTGACCCACCCACAGTGCGGCGCTCCCTCAGTGCTGACTGTCTGACAGTATGGCACTCTCTCAGTGCTGACTGTCTGACAGTGAGGCTCCTGCTTATTTTTGTAGAAGGGGTATCAAGTTGGATTTTTATTCTCTAATTTGTGACATGGGGTTTGAACCCACAACCCTCTGCTTCAGTACATGATTCTCACTACTCCCAGGGCTGACACTGCAGCATACTGAGCATAATGCATTAGAATTCCTGTCTTTTCCTTTGCTTTCCTTCACCTTTTCCAATTATCTGCCTTTGTTTGTGAATCCGAATAGCTCCGAGTCTATGCTACTTTGAGTCCTGCGCTTTTGTTTATGTTGTTGGGGTAAAGGTATAATCTCCTCAATTTGCCAATCCAGTTGCCAGCACAAGTCTATGGAAAATGTAAACCCTCAGATCATTCCCGCAACACGGGATACTGGGTTTCGGGAGGCGGTGGGCGTGGGGCACAGTGAGTGTGGTGGTATGAGGAGTGGGTGGTATAGCAGGTGCTCTGTTAATCCATGTGGGGCCGTTGAAGCCTTAATTCTATGCTCGACGGAACATTAGCCATGATATGAAGCAAACGGACTGGATGTCAGAAATGTTTGCACGTCCTATGAAAATACACAACCTGATTATGCTGTGATGACACACTATTTGAAAAGCATAGTGGGTTTTGGAAATGGAATGTTTCAGACCTGTTATTTATAGCAAAATCATGCACATATTGACAAAGTTTAAAAGAAGTCCAGTTCTCCAACAGCTCCTGAATGAAATACACTCCAGAGAGAGAGTGAGAGAGGGGGAGAGAGAGAGAGAGAGAGAGAGATAGAGCTTGTTAAGGAAGTCTTTTTCAGATTAAACCTAAACCTGGACCCCACTATAATCTGACCCTCAACCATAATCACAATCACAAACTGAATCCTGTCCCAACCCTACCCTTCACCACCGCTTTAATTGTAACCATAATTGTAACCTCAATCCTAAATGCACTCCCAACCTCAACCATTACTCTGATTTAATCCTTCATCCTATTCTTAATGTTAAACGTTCCTCCGAACCTAAATCCGAGCATAACACATGTGCTATCTCCAGCCCCAACCCTGTCCATATCCCAACAATAACCAAAAACAACTGACTCTAACCCTCAATCTATTTTAACCTGAACCATAACCCAATCGAATAGTAATTCTAACACAAACCCTACACCTTTCCCTTATCCTAACCCTAATCCTGAACTAAACCTGAATTCTGAACATAACATTTAGCCTACCACTCACCTACATCTTATTATGACCTTGTTCCTACCTTCAGTTATAATATTAACCATAATACTGACCTTGTCCCTAGCCCTTACTATAAATTAAACCAAATTTTAATTCCAATTTTAGTCACAGTGCTAATCCGAATATAACCCGAATGCTATCTCTATCCCCAGTAGTATCTCTGATCCTGCCCCTGGCCTTCAACATAGCCCTTAATCAGAGTAGAACCCCAGCATCAATATGATCAGATACTTACCCTGTGAAGAGGCACAGTGAATGCACATTGAGATTAGAAGTCCGTAGGTAAGAGCAGGAGCAGTGGCCATGCTGAGAATGATATGAAGGATTGAGGATGTGTTTACTAAGAGTTTCCAACTGCAACTCAAGCGCAAGCTCATTTCTTCTGTTGAGCTGGGAACTCCTACCAGCAGCAACAGAGTTTCAGTGAACATTAACCCTTTCCTTGCAGGGTCACTTGCCAAGCTAAACTTTTGTCTTCACACATTCTAACGCACCCAAAACATATTAGCCAATTAACCATATGCTGATTTTTGTTTTAAAAGCACAGGATGAGGGCATTGCTTGCCAGGCCAGCATTCATGCCGCCTATCCCTATTTGCCCAGAGGCCATTTAAGAGTCAACCACATTGCTCTGGGTCTGGAGTCACATGTAGGGCAGACCAGGTAAGGATCACAGTTTCCTTACCTAAAGGGCAGTAGTGAACATTTTTTCCCCTGACAATTGATTCAAGCCTGTCACAATTATACCTTAATTCCACATTATTTTAATTGAACTCAAATTCTGCCATGGCAGGATTTGAACCCAGGTCCTTATGTCTTTCGATTAACATGTCTGGCAATAATACCACTGGCCCGTTGCCTCCCCGCTCTATATGACAGAATGCATAGGGATGGCATGGTTATGCAGTGGTTAGCACTGCTGCCTCACAGTACCAGGGACCTTTGTTTGATTCCAGCCTTGGGTGACTGCGTAAAGTTTGCATTCTCCCCTTGCTTGCATGGGTTTCTGCCAAGTGCTGTGTTCTCCTCCTGGGTTAGGTGGATTGTCCACATCTGCACTGTCCAGGGTTGTTCTGGCTAGTTGGGCCAGCCTTGGGAAACGCTGGAATAGAGTGGGCTTGGGTTGGCAGCTCTTTGGAAGGTCTATACTGGCCTACTGGCCTCTATCTGCACTGTGGGGATTCTATGTGATGAGAAGATAAAAGGTATCTAAGGTGATAGCAGAGCTGAGAGTTTATAAGTAATACAGAGTGAATAGGCATTGACTGTTATCCTTCAAAAAAAAGGTTTAAGGGTCTATAAACACTAGAAGAGAGCTTATGTGGTAGGAGCAGAGTAGGTCGCTCCGCCTCTCAATTTGATTGTGGCTGATCTAATTGTACTTACTCCCTGATACACAATGAACCTTTGAACTATGGGGGTCCTGTACTGCTGTTCTCCCAAACAGAGATTCAGGCTTGGTTATATTCAACTCAGAGGGCAGGAAGAGTGTTGATCAAGAAGCTTGTCTGAAAGCTGACAACCTCTGGTAGTGCAGCTTTCCCTCACTGGAGAGGCTAGGCAGAACCAAGGGAGTCAAACTAATTGCACAGTTCTCTCAAAAGGGTGTGGGGAGTTAGTTTTAATCAGATATGATACTGGAGATGCCAAGAGAGGGGTGGAAATCTCGGTTTTATGGCATACCCATCACTGACTTCAAAGTCAAGCAGACTTTGAATAAAAACACTGATTGGATCCAGTCTCCCTGCAGAGACCCAGTGAAAATTCAATGCGCTGAAGGATCTATATTATTTCTCTTCACAGATGCTGCCAGACCTGCTGAGCTTTTCTAGCAGCTTCTGTTTTTGGATCTAAATTACTGTCTTAATGCACACCAAGTTCCATTCCCCTATCAGCCCTGACTCTGGACCCGGAGTCAAGTTACATCTCGAGTTTGAAATTCTCATTCTTTTTAAAAAAACTTCTCCAAGGACTCATCCCTTCCTATCTCAGTAATCTTCTCCAGGTCCGGAGGATAATGTGAATTAAGAGTCAGAGTGGGTTGTGTGTCTCTTCTAGTTGTCTACACCCTTCTAATTCTGACCTCTTGAGCAATCACTTCATCATTAGTGGTCAGGTCTGAAGTTGCTTGTACCACATCTCCACCTCCCCACCATGCTTTTCTCCATTAAGAGATCTCCTAGAACTTACGGCTTTGACTAAACTTTCATTCATTTGATCTAATACCTCTTTGTGTAGCTCGGTATCACACCTTGTTTAATAACATTGTCCTGTAATGCACTTGAGGATTTTGTTTTGAGTCGAAGTTGCTATATAAATAAAGGTTGTTGTGATCCGATGAAAGGTAGCCTCTGTCGATCGAGAAATGGTCTTTGATCAGGAGACAGGCAAAAGACTTCCAAAAAATATTTATCATCAAACTTTATTTTGTTAGCAATTGTCTAAAATATACACATGCAAATAGCACTCTCCTCATACACACAAATAAACCTTTCCAGGAGAAGTCCCTCCTATTCTCAGTGTTAATATTTAGCTTTCTGGATGAGTTCTCCCAAACATTAAAAATGTAAAGATTGGCTATGTAGACCTATTCCTGTCAGCGCATTTAGTTGCCAAGTTTTCGTTACATGCCTCCGTTTACAAATTCCACAATGATTTTCTTTTTCTTAACAATGTTCTTAACGACTGGCATAAAATGTAAGCTATGTTGTGCAGGCAATGACACGATATAGGAATCACCCCAAGGTGATTGTTTTCAAATTGTTAGTGATCAGTGTGGTCATTGTTGCTGCTGACAAATCCGAATCTTCAACGCGAACTCCCTTGACACTGCAACGATCTTCCTCCCTGACCACATCTTGTAAACCTGCTGAAAACTTTTCCTCCCGCCTTGACGTCCCTCACAAATCATTTCATTCCGTACTACTACTTTGTTATTCACTCGTGGAAAATGGGTGTTGCTGGTTTCCAGTGTTTAATGCATATCTCCAGTTGCACTTGATAAGGTGGTGGTGAGCTGCCTTCTTGAACTGCTGCAGTCCATGTGTGGCAGGGACATCCCCAATGTCATTAGGGAGGGTATTTCAGGATTTTAACCTAATGATAGTGAAGAAACAACTATATGTTGCCAAGTCAGGATGGTGAGTGGCTGGGAGGGGAACTTGAAGGTGGTGATGTTCACATATATCTGGTCCTTCTGGACAGGAGTGTCATGGGTTTGGAAGGTGATATCGTGATGAATTACTGCGGTGCATCTTGTAGATGGTACACACTGCTGCTCGTGGTGGATGTGGTGTCAATGAAGCAGGCTGCTTTGTCCTGGCTGGTGTTGAGCTTCTTGAGTGTTTTTGGAGCTGCACCCTACCAGGCAAGTGAGGACGATTCTATCATATGGGTGTAGCGGACAGCGAAGAAGGTTACCTCAGAGTACAATGGGATCTTGATCAGACCGGCCAATGTGCTGAGGAGTGGCCGATAGAGTTTAATTTAGATTAATGTGAGGTGCTGCATTTTGGAAAGGCAAATCAGGACAGGACTTGTACACTTCTTGGTAAGGCCCTGAGGAGTGTCGCTGAACAAAGTGACCTTGGAGTGCACGTTCGTAGTCCCCTGAAAGTGGTGTGACATGTAGATAGGATAGTGAAGAAGGTGTTTGGTATGCTTGCCTTTATTGCCTTCATTGAGTACAGGAGTTGGAAGGTCATGTTGCAGCTGTAAAGGACATTGGTTAGGCCACTTCTGGAATACTGCATGCAATTCTGGTCTCCCTGCTGTAGAAAGGATGTTGTGAAGCTTGAAAGGGCTCAGAAAAGATTTGCAAGGAAGTTGCCAGGTTTGAAGAGTTTGAACTCTACGGAGAGGCTGAATAGACTGGAGCTGTTTTCCCTGGAGCATCGGAAGCTGAGGGATAACCTTATAGAGGTTTATAAAATCACGAGGAGCATGGATAAGGTGAAGAGCCAAGGTCTTTTTCCCAGGATGGGGGTGTCCAAAACTAGAAGGCATTGGTTTCAGGTCAAGAGGGGAAAGATTTATAAGGGACCTAAGAGGCATATTTTTCATGCAGACAGTGGTGCTCATATAGAATGAGCTGCCAGAGGGTGTGGTGGAGACTGGTACAATTACAACATCTAAAAGGCATCTGGATGGGTACATGCATAAGAAGGGTTTAGAGGGATGTGGGTCAAATGCCGGCAAATAGAACTAGATTAGTCTAGGTGGATGAGTTGGATTGAAAGGTTTGTTTCTTTGCTGTACATCTCTATGACTCTGTGACACCTGACCTACAAGGCACAAGTCAGGAGTGTGATAGAATACTGTCCATTTCCATGGATAAGTGCAGCTTCAGCAACATTCAAGAAACTCTATGCTATCACAATGAAGCAACCAACTTTATTGACACCCCCTCCACTGTCTTGCCAGCAGTCACCAGCAACAAAAGGTACTGGAGCAAATCACTGATTCTTCTTTAACAGTGCCTTCCAAACCCACAACCTCCACCAGGAGGGGCAAAAGCAGAGCATACAGGGGAAGACCACCGACAGTCACATCTTCAACTATCTAGGCTTTGTGAACTGGAATTTCCGTCTGTAGTGATTGTAATGAGGTCAGCCAAGTGGGCCTTTTCAATTTAAGTTCCCTGATTAATCTGGGCTGTTAATCTAGTCCAATCAGGGAGCCCTGGCTGATAGATATAAACAGGAATGTGAGAAGTTCTGCTTACCTTGAGAAGTGGCTCGGAGGGAGCTGGATCAGTGTTGGGGACTCTCCACATGCCAATAAAGGGTGACTTGGTAATGAGATACCAGCCTTTGGAGTTATTTCAATTCTTCTCTGACTCGCTTTCCTCCTTTAACATGCCCCTGAATACCTGCATCATTGTCCAAATGTTTGACTGTCATTTTTTAAAATTCAATTTGTCCAGATATCTCCTTCTGTAGCTTGGCGTCAAAATATTTGGTAAACATGGCTGTTGTTAAGTATCTGGGGTATTCTTCAACGTGAGTTAAAAGGTGCTACATGAATGCAAGTTATTTTCACTGTTCTTACCTGCACTGGCATCACTAATCATCTGTCTAGGTTCGTCATAGCACTCATAAGGACCCTGGAGTGGGCCATTTGGCCCCTCGATCATTTTCTACCATTCAACCATGATCCATTTAGCTACCTTAGTACCTGATTCCTTAAAACCCTAAGTGTGCCTTTCCAAAAACCAATCCTTCCTTGGAAGTTAGAAGGCCACATGTTGAACTTGCACCTCCAGTCTGGAGCACAAACTCCAGGCAGGGCTTCCAATTGCTGCCTTTTGGCCCTTTATACCTGCTCAGGTGTACGCCAAGAATTATAGGACGTAGGAGCAGGAGTAGGCCATTCAGCTGTTTGGAATCGGCTCTTACATTCAAAAAGATCTTGGCCGATTTGGTGGCATGGCCAATTCTCAGAGCCCTTGTCTTCCTTGTCTGTCAAAAACCTGTTTGACCCAGCCTTGAATTAACTTGGTGTCCCATCCTGGATGGTTTGTGTCCACCTCACCATGGCGCTGTGGGGCTGACACCATTCCAAGGAGTTCAAAGGAGAGTTCGAGCGGAGGCATGGGTCTAGTGGCGTTATTGCTGGATTACTAAAGCCAGAAACTCAGCAAATGTCCTGGGTTTGAATCCTGCCACGGCAGGTGGTGGAACTTGAGTTCAACTAAATAAAAACCCGGAATTAAGAATCCATTGTTAACTGTGAAACCAGGAAAAACCTCTTGTGCTGATTGAGGTCGTTCAGGGAAGGAAATCTGTCTTCCACATTTGGCCTGGCCTACATGGGACTCCAGTCCCACAACCAAAGTGGTTGGCTCTCAAATGCCCTCTGAAATGATTCAACCAGCCATGCAGTTCAAGGGAAACTAGGGACAAGGAATAAATACCGATCAGCCAGTGACACGACATCTCCCGAGTAAATAAAAGAACAAAGACCTTCTCTCAAAGGCCTAGCCCATGAGTGGGACCTTCCTGAGTGCAAATGAGTTGCTGTGATTGACCACGTGTCCACAGGCTCCGCATCCGAATGAATTGACCTTAGAGCTGCAAAGCGTGTTGCTCCAGTTCACATCTTCCCATCCTACACTCGTCTACATATATATTTGCTGTAAACTTGCGCAATGCGAAACTGGATGCCTGTAAACAACATAACTTCTGCTTGTCGGCTCTTGTCTCAAATGATGATTCAACGCTGAGCGTGAGGGCACGGGTCCACCACATTTTATAGATTCATCACACCACATTACAGAGATTCCAGGAAGCCTGCCCACACTTTCCAACACCCCCCCAACCCCCCACTGCAAAGCAAAGATATTTATTTTCCTTTTCATTTTACTCCAGAAGTGCTCTTATACAAATCTGATCCTTTTTGCCTTTCACCAAATCACCAATGGTATTTCGCATCTATTAACCACCACCAGTAAATCGTCAGTGTTTCCCAATTGATTCATTTACATGCAAAGCCCATTAAGAGTAATATGATGGCTCAGTGGTTAGCACAGTGCCAGGGACCCAGGCTCGATCCCACCCCTGGGTGACTGTCTGTGTGATGCTTGTGCATTCTCCCTGTATCTGCATGGGCTTCCTCTTCCTCTAGGTGCCCACGGTTTCTTCACATAGTTCAAAAATGTGCAGGCTAGGTGGATTAGCTATGGGGAATGCAAGGGTAGGGGTGGGTTTGGTCCGGCTGGGATAGGCTTTGGAGGGTCGGTGTGGGCTGAATGGTCTGCTCATACACTGTAGGGATTCCACGATTGTAGGCCGTGAAGGGAAACAGGAAGGGGGCTAAATGGAATAGGAGATGAGGTTTTCTGCCTCATACCTCTCTCTAAAGGCATCAAAGGGTGTTGGTGGATGCAGCCGCAAGGAGATTTTGTTCTGTACAAAAGTTAGTTTCGGCAATTAAGCCATTTATTGTTGCTGCTGCCTCACGCAATCATGTTAAACCTGTCAAATTGTAAATCTCGGAGATTTGCAGAAGGACAGGGCTCACTATGTCAATTTTCAGCTTTCAGAAACCCTTCCAGCTCCTGTACTTCAAGAGGTGAGCTGTTGGGATTGAACAAAATGATGGCAGCATCACTGACACCATGGAAATGCAATAAAAACATATAAAATGCATTAATTGCCCTGATAATTCATGGCAAAATGGCTCACTGTAAATTAGGGGGGGAAGGGGAGGCAAACCAGCTCGTAGCAAAAATGTCACAATACCGGTCACCACAGATAACAGGTCTGCAATGGGACCACAGGTGTGGGGCTGGAGGAACACAGCAGGCCAGCAGCAACAGAGGAGCAGGAAAGCTGATGTTTCAGGTCTTTGTTTCTGAAGAAGGGTTCAGACCTGAAACATCAGCTTTCCTGCTCCTCTGATGCTGCCTGGCCTGCTGTGTTCCTCCAGGTGAGGGACTCGGGTCTGTCCTCATTGAAGAGAAGAAGGCTAAGAGTGGCTTTGATAGAAACATACAAGATGATCAGAGAAAGATTAGATAGGGTGGATAGTGAGAGTCTTTTTCCTAGGATGATGATGTCGGCTTGTACGAGGGGGCATAGCTACAAATTGAGGGGTGATGGATTTAAAACAGATGTCAGAGGCAGGTTCTTTACTCAGAGAGTGGTAAGGATGTGGAATGCCCTGCCTGTCAATGTAGTTTACTCAGCCACATTAATGGCATTTAAACAGTCCTTGGATAAGCATATGGATGATGATGGGATAGTGTCGGGGAATGGGCTTAGATTAGTTCACAGATCAGCGCAACATTGAGGGCTGAAGGGCCTGTTCTGCGCTGATTGTTCTATGTTCTATGTTCCAGCTCCACAGCGTATTATCCCAGACTCCAGCATCGATGGTTCCTACTATCTCTGAGGTCTGCGTTGGGAAGTGGTTAACTGAAAGCTGTGAATGAATCTCAACCAGCACTCAGGAATGGCCACAGCCAAACGCTCACGTGATGGGAAGTGCTGCAACCTTGGAGGGTGACAGCCTGCCATCTAATGACTCTCCAATCCCACCTTCATCCACTGTGCCAGCTTGGAAGGACCTTCAGTCAGTCGGGGACAGCAAGAACTGCAGATGCTGGAGCCAGAGTCGATACTCAGTGGGGTAGGTGGAGGGAACACAGCAGGTTAGGCAGCATCAGAGGAGGGGGAATATCGACGTTACGGGTTTACAGTGGAGGGAAACTGGTAGCTGCAGAATCACTGCCAAACCCAAATACGATGGTTGATAGAAAGACTGATCGACCAGTATTGTGGGAACCTCATGTAACACAGAGAGGAATGGCTTGGCTCCATATCCCTTATTACTTCGGGTTGAGAAATGAGACCCTCATATATAAAGGTATTCTTTGGTCTTGCCTTTTGTTGGGCAGATAGTTCCGCACTTCTACCACCCTTCTCCCCTAATGGCTTGATCTGGGGTAATTAGTCCTTGTCTTAGACACGCGCCCCCCCCCAACCATGTACCATCTTACCCACCTCTGGCAAAAAAAAACTTCTCCTATCCAGCTGCAGAAATTCCTTCTGAGATCCTAAAACACTTCGATTGAACTTACACTTTCCCTGCTGCAAGGAATACCAATTAAATGCTTGTAGAATTTGTGCATAACCTCAGGCTTATGGCCAATGTACTCTCCCTTTTTGAAGGTGTTCTGTCCAGAATTATACTGAGCTCTATTGGAGTCTGACTATTGCTGAAGCAAGCTTCCTGTCCCTCCATATTTTTGGCCTCCAGTTATGAGAAATAACCTGACAGCAAAATTCGAAGCTATCAATATAAGACAGCTACCACAAATTCAAGTAGTGAATTCATGAGGAAACACCTCTACTGTCTGCGTCCCTCTCTCTCTCTCTGTCATCACCTCCAGCCCCACAACCCTCTGAGAAATCTGCACTCACCGAACTCTGATCTCTCGAACATCACTGATAATAGCAGCTCTAATAATGATAATAACTGGGGGGAGGTGATGGCCTGTTAATCCAGAGACCCGGATAATGTTAGGGGACCCAGGTTCGAATATCACCACATCAGATAGTGGAATTTGAATCCAATAAATATCTGGAATTAAGAATCGAATGATGACCATGAATCCATTGTCGGGGAAAAACCCATCTGGTTCACTAATGTCCTTTAGGGAAGGGAAGTGCCGTCCTCACCTGGTCAGGCCTACATGTGACTCCAGACCCATAACAATGAGGTTGACTCTTTATTGCCTTCTGGGCAATTAGGGATGGGCAATAAATGCTGCCTGGCGAGCGGCACCCTAATTCTTAGAAAAATAGGAGCAGGAGGAAGATATTCAGCCCTTTGAATCTGCTCCACCATCGTCCAAATCAATAACCTAATCCTGCTTTCTCCCCATAACCTTTGATCCCATTTGCTCCAAATGCTATATCTAGTTACAACTTGAATACTTGTAATGTTTTGACATCAGCTACTTCCTGTGGTAATGAATTCCACAGGCTCACCACTCTTTGGGTGAAGATATGTCTCCTCACCTCTGTCCTAAATCATTTACCTCGAATCCTCAGGCTGTGACCTCTCATTCTCGGCACATCCACCATCGGGAACATCCTCCCTGCATCTACCCTGTCCAGTCCTGTTAGAATTTTATAAGTCTCTATGAGATTCCCCCCTCATTTGCCTGAATCCTAGCAAAAACAATCCCAACCTAGTCAATGTCTCCTCATATATCAGACCCACCATTCCCGGAATCAGCCTGGCAAACCCTTGCTGCACTCCCTCGAGAGCAAGAGCATCCTTCCTCAGAAGAGGAGACCAAAACTGCACACAATATTCCAGGGGTGGTCTCACCAAGGTCCTGTATAACTGCAACAACACATCCCTGCTCCTGTACTTGAAACATCTCACAATGAAGGCTAACGTACCATTTGCCTTCTTTACTGCCTGCTGGCACCTGCATGCTTACCTTCAGCGACTGGGACATAAGAACACCCAGGTCCCACTGCACACTCCCCTCTCCCAATTTACAGCCATTCAGGTAGTAATCTGCTGTCTTGTTTTCGCTTCCAAAGTAAATGATTTCACATTTGTTCAAATTATACTGCATCTGCCATTCATTGGCCCATTCACCCAACCTGTCAAGATCATGCTGATAGATCTCTGCAACCTCATCACAGTTCATCCTCCCACCCAATTTGGTATCAACTGCAAACTTGGAGATGTTACATTTTGTTCCCTCATTCAAATCACTAATATATATTGTGAATAGCTGGGGGTACCAGCACCGATCCCTATGGTACCCCAATAGTTACTGCCTGCTGATTTGAAAACTCCTGAAAACTCTTTAAACCTACTCTTGGTTTTCTCTCTGCCAACCAGTTTCCTATCCATCTCAATACATTTCTCCCAATCTCACATGCTTTAATCTTGCACATTAATCTCCTATGTGGGGCTTTGTCAAATGCTTTCTCAAAATGTAAATGTACTAACACAGAAAACAAATATTTCAACTGGAAAACCCCACACCTGATGCACACTCTGTCCGTACCAGCCCTGAGAAAATTTTCATATACTTGCAATTTACTCTGTACTGAGTAAGCATGAAGGGGACCTGAGTATGATGTGGACCTCTCCCTCACCGAATTCCACCATGTGAATCCTAGAATTGTATTGCAAGGATCCCACTCTGTAAAACAGAGCAGAATCACTGAGTCCCCACTGACTGCAGAGAGAACTGGCGTCTCGTTCAAACTTATGTCTTGCCACATTCCCATCATAAGAACTTTTCCCAAAGCGCTAGACAATATTTATCCCCTCAACCAAAGTCACACACTACAAGAAAACAGAACATTATCTGGTTGTTGCTGTGTTCCTGTTTGTGGATCTTCCTTTGCATAATTTGGTTGCACAAATTTGAAAAAAATCAAACAGCCAAGACACTTCAGAGGTACTTAATTACATAAAACATAGAACATACAACATTACAGCACAGTACAGGCCCTTCGACGCTCGATGTTGTGCCAACCTGTCATACCGATCTCAAGCCCATCTAGCCTACACTATTCCATGTACGTCCATATGCTTATCCAATGACGACTTAAATGTGCCTAAAGTTGGCGAATCTACTACCGTTGCAGGCAAAGCGTTCCACTTCCTTACTACTCTCTGAGTAAAGAAACTACCTCTGACATCTGTCCTATATCTTTCACCCCTCAATTTAAAGCTATGCCCCCTCGTGCTCGCCGTCACCATCCTAGGAAACAGGCTCTCCCTATCCACCCTATCTAACCCTCTGATTATTTTATATGTTTCAATTAAGTCACGTCTCAACCTTCTTCTCTCTAATGAAAACAGCCTTAAGTCCCTCAGCCTTTCCTCGTAAGACCTTCTCTCCATACCAGGCAACATCCTAGTAAATCTCCTATGCACCCTTTCTAAAGCTTCCACATCCTTCTTATAATGCGGTGATCAGAACTGTACGCAATACTCCAAGTGCGGCCGCGCCAGAGTTTTGTACAGCTGCAGCATAACCTCTTGGTTCCGGAACTCGATCCCTCTATTAATAAAAGCTAAAACACTGTATGCCTTCTTAACAGCCCTGTCTACCTGGGTGGCAACTTTCAAGGATCTGTGTACATGGACACCGAGATGTCTCTGCTCATCTACACTACTAAGAATCTTACCATTAGCCCAGTACTTTGCCTTCTGGTTACTCCTACCAAAGTGCATCACCTCACACTTGTCTGCATTAAACTCCATTTGCCACTTTTCAGCCCAGCTCTGCAGCTTATCTATGTCTCTCTGCAACCTACAACATCCTTCGTCACTATCCACAACTCCACTGACCTTAGTGTCGTCGGCAAATTTACTAACCCATCCTTCTACGCCCTCATCCAGGTCATTTATAAAAATGACAAACAGCAGTGGACCCAACACCGACCCTTGCGGTACACCACTAGTAACTGGTCTCCAGGATGAACATTTCCCATCAACTACCACCCTCTGTCTTCTTTCAGCAAGCCAATTTCCGATCCAAACTGCTACATCTCCCACAATCCCATTCCTCCGCATTTTGTACAATTGCCCAGAAACTGCTTTGGACATCGTGAGGTTTTCAGCAATTTAATTTTTTTTTGCAGTGATCAATTCGAGTCGTTTCTTACTGGAGCTGCCAATCACTAGAGGACGAGTTTCTTGGTGAAAGTGCCAGCGAGACATGTTACTGACATTGGAAAAATGATACCCGTCCTTCCTCAGTCCGGGAAAATCCCAAAATTCGTAAATCCCACAGTCAGAGGCAGAGGTGTAGGAGATGATGTCTTAGCTTCAAAGTGCCCACGCCACAAGTAATACATAATAACCCAAAACAGGTGCTCACATTACATTCCTCTTCCAGTTTCAGAGTTTCTGAAACCTCAGGATGCCATCCACTGCCTGTTTCTGTGGAGTTATTTCATGGATCTTTGAAAGAAAAAATTAATATGTAATTGTTAAAAGCATCAGGGTGATAGATGAGGCTTTGTAGCAAGCCGGAGAAGATTTGGTATTCCTGAGGCAGTGCAGTTGATGAGATCGGAGAGTGGATTAGGCAGTATTTTGAGATGAACCCACGACTCCATGTGAATTAAGTCTGACCTGCCACACAGCACACCTTATGACAAAGCTCACCAACAGTGAGAAAATGCACCAATATGTCAGTGTATCTTAAAGTATCAGTGATGTGGTGAGAACACAGCACACAAGTGTGTGATTATCGCCCAACATGGGGAGCTCAATGCTCAAAGTGGGCTAAAAACATTTGATTTTGATGTCATTTAAAAGCAATATTGCAAGAAAGTAAAAGTGGATAGTGTACTGAAGGCAAGAAGTAGGCAAATAGCAACTGCAAATGTTGGAAGTCCATTAAGAAAATAAAGGCTATTAAATTTAAAGATAGAAAAAACATTGTAACGGATTTAAACATGATACAGGAGCGAGTGTGTCTTTACAGACACTATGGCTGTGGCAGATTTTAATTGCTACTATTAAAACTCAAGAGAGCCAACGTGAAAAGCCGAACAGCAAGTGGTGGGCAGAGAACCACAAGTAACTCGATACATTCTTCAGAACCATTAGACGTTATACACATGGTTAAAGATGATCGGAATCACCGAATTGTTGCGATGCAAGTGGAGGTCGTTCAGCCCATTCTGCCTGCACTGGCCCTCCAAGCATTTTAGTGTGGAGCTGGAGGAACACGGCAGGGCAGGCAGCATCCAAGAAGCAGGAAGTCGACGTTTCGCGTTCACACTCTTCAAAACCCGAAATGCCAAGTTTCCTGCCCCTCTGATGCTGCTTGAGCTGCTGTGTTCCTCTAGCTCCACACCGTCTTGGCTCCAGCTTCTGCAGTTCTTGCTATCTCTGAGCATTTTAATTCAGGGCTAATCTCCTGCCCTTTGCCCATAACCTAGCTCATTGTTTTTATCCAACATCCCATTGAGTGCCTCAATTGAGCCTTCCTCCGTTAAGCTCCAGGCAGTGCTTTCTAGATACTAACTACTGACTGTATGTAAAAGAAAAACTCCTTCTTACATGACATTTGCTTCCTTTGCAAACCACTTTAAAACTGTGCAGTCTTGCCCTTAATTATTTTATCAGTGGGAACGGTTCCTGCCTATCATGCCTCATGATTTTGAAAATTTGATGATTTGCTAGTATTTAATGAAAGGCTGGTAATACGAGAAAGTCTTAGAATGGACGTTTTGGAAAAACTCCACCAAGATAATTTGGAGATATCAAAATGTTCAGCAAGAGCCCGAAAGTGTATTGGCCAGGTACTTCTCATTCTGTTGACGCACTGATATTGAACTGTCAGGTAGCTACTGTCAACAAGGAAGAGCAAAATGCAAGAAACTTTGCTTTAACCAACGTTTCCTTCAAGACCTTGAGAACAGGCAGGAATGGATTCTCATGAGCTCAAAGAGATGCTCATTGTCTTCGCTGACTATTACTTGCAATAGATTGAGATAAACTGCTCCTCAGAATTATTGCTGAGACAGCAATAAAATCACAGAGCAAACCATGGAATTCTGGATGTAGCAATATGAGGAAATGCAGTTCGCAAACAAAAATTTGAGAGAATTTATGAGATTGGGTTCTCTCATGTCAGCTTAAAGGAGAATAAGAACTGTCCAAGATGTATGCAAGAACTATATGAAAGAGGGAAGATAATCTTAATGTAGTTTTAGCCTGAACTACAGATCATC
Source organism: Stegostoma tigrinum (assembly GCF_030684315.1). Classification (NCBI taxonomy): domain Eukaryota; kingdom Metazoa; phylum Chordata; class Chondrichthyes; order Orectolobiformes; family Stegostomatidae; genus Stegostoma; species Stegostoma tigrinum. Next base: position 17,018,075 of record NC_081387.1, on the reverse strand, counting down.
CCTTTTGCAAAATGGATTGCTTCCAGCAGAATTGTTTATGGGAAAAACAGCAAATACAGCTGTCATCACTTTTAAAGAAACGAAAACATAAAACTGAGGAAGAGCACAACACAATAAGAAGGTGCAAGGAGAAATGGAAGAAAATCTGTACTGAAACTTTAATCATTGCCATTAAACAAGAGAGTTTGCAATTCTTCTGCCAGGCAAGACAGTATGACCCAAGACCAAAACAACTCTACCAGTACCATGTTTGGTTGAAGGATCTCCAGGAATTATTAGAAGGAACAAAACCCAAATAACCCAAAAGCCTTAAGATCCCTGATGAGCAAACCATGCACACTTGGTTCGCTACCCTAATGATGAAGAAGATCCAAGACCAATAGAAGACTCACAGATATGCACTGGTGCAGAAAGAGAATAGATTGTGACAAACCAACAATCTCAGATTCAAATCTAAACAAGATCAGAGAGAGTTGTCAATCCACCTCAGAGAAGGGCAGCATGGTGGCTTAGCCATTAGCACTGCTGCCTCACAGCACCAGCAACCCAGGTTTGATTCCACCCTTGGGTGACTGGCTGCATGGAGTTTGCACATTCTCCCCTTATCTGTGTGAGTCCCTACGGGTGCTCCAGTTTCCTCCCACAGTCCAAAGGTATGCAGTTTAGGTAGATAGGCCAAGGGAAATGTAGGGTTACAGGGATGGGGTGAGATTTTTTTTTCTCTTCCTCCTTTTTTAAATAGTGGGGTTACATTTGCCATCCTTCAATCTGCAGGAACTGCTCCATAGTCTATAAAATTTTGGCAGTAGACCACCAACATATCCATTATTTCCAGGGCCACTTCCTTTAGTATTCTGTGAGGCAGATTATTAGCCTTTAACCCCACTAATTTCCCCAGTACCAGTTTGTTACTAACACTGATTTCCTTCAGTTCTGTATTTAGTTCCCTAACGTTTCTGGGAAAGATTGCAGCTTTCGACCCTTGTACATTTTATTGTTTATGTTCATTCGCTGTTAGTTCAGCTAACGCGCAGCTATGACAGTGGATACTTTCATAAGAATGCCTTTTTTATTCCAGCAGCCAAAAATCTTCATTCAGTTAAATACAGCCTAGAATGGGAAAGAGTGAGACTGTGTTAATTACTAAATTGAGGCCTGTCTGTGAGAATTTCCCATTGTGTTGTAGAGATCCATAAAAGACTAGTTTTCATCAGCAGTGTGACATTTCAGTAGTAACTACAATATACTTTCAATATGCTATCTTGATGGGTTGTGGGGACTGGGGGAACTGAGGGATCTTGCAGAGGTAGGGAGGGGTGAGACCATGGAGGGATTTGAAAATAAAAGGTAACAAACAAAAATGAAGTTAACGGATGACTTCAGTTACAATAGAGCTTTTAGTGTGTGCATAAGAGGAATGTTCCCAAAAATTATTTAACGCCACGCTATCTGGATAGCTGACCAAAGGCCAGCTCAAATTCTAAGTTTCTGGAGGAGCAATGGAGAGATTTAAGGAGCATGGGATCTTGGCAACTGAAGATAATGGTGCAGCAACATAGGCTGCTCAAGCGAAGACACTGTTACTGTCTGAAAGGATAGACTTCATAGGGTCCCAATAGTCCAGAAGCAGGCCATTCAGCCCATCAAGTCTGCACCGATCTTCCAAAGAGCATCCCAGCAGGCCTATAACACCACATTTTACATGGCTAATCTACCTAACCTAAAATTGCTAGACACCATAGGCAATGTAGCATGGCCAACCTACCTAAACTGCACATGTTTGGAATGTGAGAGGAAACTGGAGCACCCGGAGGAAACCCACGCAGACAGTGGAGAATGTGCAAACGCCACACAGTCAGTGACCCGAGGGCGGAACTGAACCCAGGTCCCTGGCAGCTGCGCTAACCACTGAGACGCTGTGAGCTGAGAAGTCAGGCATTAGGTATGGAAAGACGTGAGGAAGTAAGTTGTCAGACTTCCAAAGGGTCAAAGGGTCTAGGCCCAAAACATCAGCTTTTGTGCTCCTGAGATGCTGCTGGGCCTGCTGTGTTCATCCAGCCTCACATTTCATTATCCTAGACTTCCAAAGCAGCTGCGATTTAATAGAATTGGAGTCACAGAGGAGATTGTGAGGCTCCAGCAGGATCAACAAAGTGATTTGCCTGAGGACATAGGTGTCTTTGAGATAGGAAGATGCTAAAACCGGGGAATAAATCCTTGGGGAATCGATCAGTTTAGCTGTGTGCAGGCTCCTCCCGGAATGGTGAGGACAGTGGGAGGCATGAGCTAGTTGACGGGTTGATTTGCAGCCAGAAAGATGTCCATCTGTACGTCTATTACCTACAGTTCCCAAAGTGAAATGTAGAACTGCAACAATAAACTCGACCACCATTTTGCAATCTTGCAGTTAGTTCTAAGTCCCACCCACGAATGATTTTTTTAAAAAAATGTGTCCGTGTTGCCTTTAGAACAGGTTGATGGTTTTGGGGCAGCTTGCCTCTGATAATAATATCAGAGCAACATTCGATATTCCACGATCTCACCTTCAGGATCTTCAGATATGCCGTGTCTTCATTCTTTGTGATCCATATTTTTTCATTTTCCTGTGGAGAATCCCACGCTTCCTGCAATGTTTTCCTGGAACAAAGCGAACACCGGGTTTCGTTTCACTTGACTAGGGATCTGAAGGGATCAGAGATGCTGCAGGGAGGATTTATGAGAATCCTCCCAGGGTTGAGGATCGTCTACATCATCCGATCGGAGAAGCTGTAGCCGCTCTACTCAGGAAAAGAAAGTTGAGAGAAATTCCAATCGAGGCATTCAAAATCGTGAATGTTCCAGAGTAGATCAGGGGAATTGATCCCATTGTCGGAAGGGGTCAGAGGACATAGATTTAAAGTGACTGGCAAAAAAAAGAGGTGAGGAGGGGCCCCGACGCGAAACACCAGCTTTCCTGCTCCTCTGATGCTGCCTGGCTGCTGTGTTCCTCCAGCTCCACACTGTACTCCAGCACCGGCAGTTTTTACTATCGCTGAGTGACGTGAGGGAAACCTTTTCAACGCAGTGGTCTGGAATGCATGGCTTCAGGTCGTGGAGGAGGCAGATTCAACCTCAGCCTTAGATTCAAACAATTCCCCGAGGATGAACATTTACAGGACGCAAGGGCAAACGCTGTGGGATTGGGACTTAGCCTGTGTGCCTCTCGCAAAGAGGCACACTGACGTGGTGGCTCATTGGTTTCCAACGCTACATGACAGCACTCCAGACAGGATGTTAAGCTGTATCTGAGTCCAGTACGCAGGGAGATGGATTACAGGCCCTGCTGACATGACTGCAAATTGACAGGCAGATTACCCACATGAATCCTGCAATGGGCAGTCATTCCAACATGCCATGTTAGCACCCTGAATAAAACAGAGATCTACCGTATGGAAGACAATTGATGCAGGGACAGGTTTGTAACAGGAGGTGGAAACTTCATCGCAGTTGAGCATGCCACGATGCCCTACAATATAGCAGCAACGACCCTTCAAAGGCTTCAAATTTCACCAGCGGGCAAGCACACTGCAATGAGCTTGGGCCTGTATTAGTAGCCAGGGGCTAGTTTGGCGTGAACACTGGGTGAGATTATGTCATGGTCATGATAACGGGCTATCTGACCAGAGGTCATGAACTGAAATTACCTCATGGCAAGTTAAAAGATATATAAGGATGAAGGGGCAGTTTCAATGCCACCTGTTAGTTCAAAGACTGGCAGGATTTATGGGTCGGGATGAGGTTTTATTTTATTCATTCATGGGATGTGGACATTGCTGGCTGGGCCTTGGTAGATGGTGGAATTTGAATTCAATTAATAAGAAAATCTGGAAGAAAAATATGATGATGATGATGAAGCCAATCCCTGATGGTGAGAGCAAAAACCCATCTGGTGTACAAATGCCCTTCAGGGAAGGAAGCTGTTGTCCTTATCTGGTTTGGCTGACATGTGACTCCAGACCCACAGCAATGTGGGTGACTCTTAAGCTGCCCTCTGGACCATAAACGCTGGCCCAGTCATTGCTGCCCTCATCCAAAGAATAAATGATTTTTAAGAAAGATAAAAACAGTTCTTCTGAACTCATCATTGGTGCAGAGAAGTGATGGATTGATTAGCAATGGATCCAGACAAGGGCCAGCGGGGAGTGGGTAATTCAAGCTCAGTAGGGAACAGATCGAGTGGGGATGGGTCAGCTGACTGTAATGAGAAAGGAACATCACCAATCCACTGCTCTCCAAATTTATGCCCCCTTATTCAAGGCTGAATTTTTAGCCACCACCCCAACCCCCCCCCACCCCAAAATGGTATATCGCTTTAGGAATATCTCCCCTTTCCCACTGTAAAATTCCCTGGTGTTCGATAGAGAACATGCTCATTTCACCCAGATTCCCATAAAAGTCAGGCCGGACAATCAGAAGATCCATGAAGAAGGAAGATCTGTGAGCGTGTTCCTCTAGTCTGGTTCAGCCAAGCAGCTGACATTCAGAGTTGGTGCTGTCCTGATATTCCCTCACATTCCCTGGGAAGTCAGCTGGATTTGGGTGTGGAATTTTATCCCAGCTCACCTCCTTCAGGTACTGGGGAGTTCACTGTCTTTATCCCCTTCCACAATTTTCGATTGATTCAGCTCTAAGAGACGTGCAGGCAAAAGCAGAACATTGCTCAGGGTCAGAATAGGTAAACCCACTGAAAATGATGTTCATTTTGCAGGAAGTACAAGTTTCATTTCATTTGTTTTTGGGATTTGACAGATTGCTGGCTGGGTCAGCATTTATTGCTCATCCTCCAGTTGAACTGGAAACGGTGGTGCTGAACCATACTGTACACAGACTTTACTGACACTGAATCATGTGAATTAATGCAAATATCTTTCTGATAATTCGTCATTGTAACTTATTGTTTTTTTCTTTTCCTTCTTCCTTGCGGGCTCGTGTGTTGTGGTGAAACATTAAAGACAACACCACACCAACAAAGATTACCAGTCATCGTTAACAGATGCATTTGCAAAGCTGTAAAATTCTTTATTGTAAATAATATGATAATTACAATTTCAAACATCAATACCCATGCTGAGATGTTTCAAAATCATGACGGCTCACAACATCACCACTCTATTATACATGTATATATTAATTCAATCACTTATATAAATTAATCTGAACATTGCACTTTTACATTCCATCTAATAATAAGCAAACAAAAAATATGCAGGAAATGATTCAGTGTAATTTTAAAGCAGTTTACATATTTCTAATCGACCCGTTCAGAAGTTTTATTGTACATCTCTGGAGCAGTTGGGACTTGAACCCAGGCAAAAGTGCCATATTATTGTGCAATGAACAGGTTCAATATCAAAGGCTTATTATCAGTTCTAGATCTCGCTAATTCATACATTGGTGAAGAAATACAATTGTAAATAATCTGCAAATCAAAATGTAACAAGACAATTTCAACTCATGCAATGAAGTTTAGAAAATGTGCTGCTACTTGTAAAGTAATGATTGGATTTGCAGCACAAATAGAATTTGGAAAAGGGTTAGAGTAACTGTGATGATGTTGTTCTCCTAATAATAGTAGTTGAAAACTTATGAACAAATCCTTACTGGTGTTCCTAGTCTGTGTGAACTGCTTCTCAACACCACTTTTGCCTGATTGGTAAATCCTTTAAGATGTTTGAAATAGTTAGTTTGAGATACGCCTCTGGCACAAGTGGTCCTTGAAACCAGGCCTTCCATCCCAGAGGCAAAGACACTACCACTGTGGTGCAAAAACCCCTAACAACGCCTCGTTTCTCACTCAGCCTCTTGCTTGCCCTGATATGGATCTAAATAATTTGCTTTAACTCCTCTTAGTGGCAGTGAATGAAAGGTTTTTTTGGCCCTCGATAAGCTGTTACTTCAAGGACAAGGCGATGGTGAGAAAGCAAAGTGGTGGAGGCAGGGCAGGTGAATTGGATTCTAGGTTAGAACATAACATAGAACATTACAGCACAGTACAGGCCCTTCAGCCCTCGATGTCGTGCTGACCTGTCATACCGATCTCAAGCCCATCTAACCTACACTATTCCATGTGCGTCCATATGCTTGTCCAATGACGACTTAAATGTACCTAAAGTTGGCGAATCTACTACCATTGCAGGCAAAGCGTTCCATTCCCTTACTACTCTCTCAGTAAAGAAACTACCTCTGATATCTGTCCTATATCTTTCACCCCTCAATTTAAAGCTATGCCCCCTCGTGCTCGCTGTCACCATCCGAGGAAAAAGGCTCTCCCTATCCACCCTATCTCACCCTCTGATTATTTTATATGTTTCAATTAAGTCACCTCTCAACCTTCTTCTCTCTAATGAAAACAGCCTCAAGTCCCTCAGCCTTTCCTCGTAAGACCTTCCCTCCATACCAGGCAACATCCTAGTTGTGCTCCTGAGATGCTGCTTGGCCTGCTGTGTTCATCCAGCCTCACATTTTATTATCCTAGTAAAAAGGTTGTGTCAGAATATCACAAATAATCAGGATAAGGTTACATTTCATCAATACTTCTGTTGTTAACACAACCGAATGCTAAACTCAGATGAGCATCACCCAAGAGAACATTTCGACATTTTGATACCTGTTGGGCTTTAGAGGGTTACATTATGCTACTCAGTTCCCCAGTCGACTAACCTGACGTTACAAACATCAAAAGGGTTTCACAGAATAGAAAAGGAGAAACAGTTTCCCTGGGTCGGGAACTTTGGTGGGGGGAGGTGGGATTAGATCCTGAACAGCGGGAGAATAACCTGAAGACTGGAAACAGGAGTGCTGTCAGCGAGCATTCCTTGGCACAGTGGAAGGTTGGGGTGGGGCACTGAAAATGTCAAAACTGATAGATAATTTTTTGTTTTTTTTCGCTGAAGAAGGGTCTAGGCCCGAAACATCAGACTTCCTGCTCCTCTGATGCTGCTTGGCCTGCCGTGTTCACCCAGCTCTACACCCTGTTATCCCTGATATTTTTTGTTTGTCAATGGATAGGGAGCCCAGCACATAAACAGGAGTTAAGATACAAATCGGTTCTCGATCTGACTGAATGATGGACCGGGTATGGTTAATAAATTTGCAGATGACATCAAAATGGGTGTAGTGGACAGCAAAACCTGTAAATATTTTTTGCACCCTTTCAGGGATGTTGCCAGGTCTGGAGGTTTTGAGCTATAGGGAGAGGCTGAACACAGGCTGGGGCTATTTTTCCTGGAGCGTCGAAGGCTCAGGGATGACCTTCTAAAGGTTCATAAAATCATGAGGGCCATGGAAAGGGTGAATAAGTTGACGCAGGGCAGGTGAGTTCAAAACAAGGGAGCACATGTTTAGGGTGAAAGATATTGAAGGAACTGAAGGGGCAACTTTTCCCACGCAGAGGGTGGTGTATGAATGGACTGAGCTGCCAGAGGAAGCCGATACAATTAAAACATTTAAAAGTGATCTGGATGGGCATATGAATAGCAAGGGTTTAAGAGGGGTGTGGGCCAAATGGGGTTAATTTAGAGTGTCCGGTGAACATGCACGAGCTGGACCGAGTTTCCGTGCTGCACTCTATGATTCTGATGTGTTGAATGGCTGTCTCCTGTTTCTATGTAAAGTATAAAAATGGAGCTGGCCTCTCCCGTTCTTTAAAAACGCAAGCTCACCAGCTTTAGCGGGTCCATTTTGCAGCCAGTGTAGAAGTAAGGATAGAGTTCCTCACTGAAGGTTTCGGTGAAAGTGTAGAGGTGAGACATGTCGTCAGCGTTGTAGAAGGATAGCTGTCCTGCCTGGTAATCTAGATAGACGCCAATCTTCTGCGGCTTGACACTGAGGTGCAGGGGGGTGTGAGGCGAGGTCAGGGCCGAGTATTCCTCGCCCGATCTCCTCAGGGCCCAGACGCGACCCTCGGGCCCGCGGCCCTTCAGCCCGACGATAGCTTGCGGGGCCACCCCGATCACCCACTCCCAGTTGGTCCTCACCTTCACCTCCCAGTAGACGGTCCCCGAGGTGAATCCCTCCGAGCCCAGGGCGCAGAGGCAGCGGCCGAACCTGCACGGGCGCCTGGACTGCTGCTTCCCGCTGGCGGCGTGCAGTCGCCGGCAATCGGCCGACAGGCTGAGGTGGGGATGCGCCGTCTTGGGATCGATGACCACCGGCACTGGAACTGAAGCGGGGCACAGTTTGAGACCAAAACGCAGTGGCGTGTTGTTGGGGGGGGTGGGCGCAAAACCACCCGAGCAGCGGCACCAGCCTAGCATCCTGTTATAACCCCAGCCCACCTCCTTCCCCTCAGTCCACAGGGCGTGGAAAAAGCCCTTCGGCCCATCGCGTCTGTGCTGACATCAACTCCCCCCGTTTAAAAGCGCGCTGATCCCAACTTCCTGCACTTGTCCCACATCCTTGAATATTATGATTTTTTTTTGAAGGGGCTGTCCAAATTTTCTTTTTTGAACAAATTTGCGGGGTTTCCGGCCCCCATTTCGTTGAGAAAGAAAAGTATATTCCCAAATCCTCATCTGAATCTTCTGCCCCTTACCCTAAAACTGTGCCCCCTCCTGACTCACCCCCCCCCAACCCAGCAGAACATCTGCACTCCATTCACCTTGTCCATAACCCTCAACACCTTATACACCCCCGTCAGGCTCCCCCTCAGCCTTCTCTGCCCTAGAGAAGATAATCCAAGTCTCTCTAGTCTCTACTCATAGCTCAGTTTGTCAACTAAAATTTCTCTGTACCTGGCAACATCCTGCTGAGCCTCACTCTATCCGCTCTAGTGGTAGACATGGAAATTGACAGATGTATACATCACTGGGCGATGGTGATGGGGTTACAACAGCCGACCAACAGCACCTAAGATAACAAAATGTGAAGCTGGATGAACACAGCAGGCCAAGCAGCATCTCAGGAGCACAAAAGCTGACGTTTCGGGCCTAGATCCTTCATCAGAAAGCCTCCTCTCTGATGAAGGGTCTAGGCCCGAAACGTCAGCTTTTGTGCTCCTGAGATGCTGCTTGGCCTGCTGCGTCCCTCCAGCCCCACACTTTCTTATCTTAGATTCTACAGCATCTGCAGTTCCCATTATCACTTATCAACAGCAGCTGCTTTGTGTGCCCACCCATGCCAACATCGCCCCCAAACCCTTCATTCCTGGCCTGTGGGCACAGAAGGATTTGTGAGCAAGGTCCAAGTCATATCCCTCTCGATTGAGTGTGACAACTGGATTATTCCAGTGCTGTAATTTGACAGCACAGCAAAGCCCTGGTCCCAAATTCTCAAGTCACTGAGTCCCGGGCAGCATAATCAACAACAGCAAATCGGTTGCCCATTACCCACAATATCTCAGTCACCATCAGCTTTTAACACGAAGGCAAGTTGAGTGCACTGCACAACATGCAATCACTTTTACATAATTATCCCACAGGAGGTGATTTCAAATCCCACTGGGACAGTTTGAAAAAAAAGTGAAGTTTTTTTTCAGGGATTGAAGAAAGTTGGATACAAAGATCTGTCATCAGCACAAATGACTCTGGAGATTGTCAGAAAAACCCATCTGGTGGACTAATGGTCTTTAAGGAAGGAAGCCTGCCATCCTTACCCAGTCTGGCTTATATGTGACTCCAGTCCCTCAGCAATGTATGTGACTTCCTTTCAGTTCTGAAGCAGTTGTACTGGACCCAAAACATTAACTTTGTTGTTCTCTCTGCCAGACCTGCTGAGTTTCTCCAGCAAACCTCTGTGCTTGTTACATTCTGATGTAGAGTAGCCATGCTCAACTGTATAGCATTGGACAGTAAATAACAGGTTTATCAGTGTGTCCAGGATCCAAAAATGCACCATCGGAGTAAACTTCCTGCCCTCATATGCCACTCAATGTGGTATTATTACAGCATTCTAACTTCACTGAATGAACAACTCTTAAAATGTATAAAGAATATAAAGCAACGTCGTTCATTATGCAGAAGCTTTTATGTTCTTGGGGGATCTCAGATTACTCCCAGTGAATTAATTACTTCTTTTCAAGTTGTTTAGTTGGGACAAATTACTTACAGCTGATAAATCTTTAAAGTTTTAGCAGGACTACTGATGGTCAATGTTAGAAGGACATTCCCGATGACCAGGGTGCTACAATATAAAGGACAACAGTAGGCCATTGAGGACTGAGTTGAGGAGAAATGTCTTCACCCCAGAGAGTGTTGAGCCTGTGGAATTCACTGCCAAAGCATATAATTAAGAAGGAGTTGGATATAGTCCTTGGGGATAAAGGGATCAAAAGGTATGGAGGAGAACACAGAAACAGGGGACTGAGTTGGATGATTAGCCTTGGATTGTACTGAACAGCACAGCAGGCTGGATGGGTTGCATGACCTTTTCCTGCTCTTGTTTTCTGTATCATTGTTTATATTTGATGAGCTCCCAACAAACACATAAATAACCGTCTCCCTCACAGTTATCCCATAGGATCTTAAATCTGTCACAACTGCAGGAACCCAATGCAGTCAGCTACACCTTCCACTTCCAATTCCTATACTGAGTGACCCATATTTGGCTGTGTTTGAAATTTCTGCCTACTTTGAAAAGATTGAATTAAAATCTTCACAGATCGGAATCATGTACAGAGTTTGTATCTGGACTGATGACCAATAGGTTTTCATAGCAGTGCTGCTTTTTATTTCACTGTTGGACAATGATGTCCGTGAATACAAACAATATTTGGAATGAATTATGAGAATTTGAAAACAGTGGTAGCTCAGTGGCTAGCACCTCTGCCTCACAGTACCAAGGACCTGGGTTTGATTCCATTCTCAGGCAACTTTCTTATGTGGAATTTGCTTGTTCTGCATGAGTTTCTTCCCACAGTCCAAAGATGTGCAGGTTAGGGTGGATTGGCTGTGCTAAATTGCCCATGGTATGCAGGCTAGGTGGATTAGCCATGGAAATGCAGGGATACAGTTGGGTCTGGGTGTGATGCTCTTCAGAGGGCTGGTGGCCTGCTTCCTCATGGCAGAGATTCTACGAGATCACAACCCCAGTTTTAAAAATTTGATTGCTGTGTTGCAAATAAAATCAACAGGTAAAGATTTGTCTTGTGTTTTTGAAGCTGTCAGCTGCCATTTAAAAAGAAACTCCAATGGATTCACGAATTTCCTTCCAAGAAGATCTGCTGTCCCGACCCGGAAATGTTAGGGTCCGATTTTAACCTAAGCCATAGGTTAGGAACAGGTGTAGGCCATTCAGCCCCTCGAGCCCATGGCCTAACACTCTTAACACCTTTGTTTAACAAAAATTTATCTCTCCCAGATTTAAAACTCAAAACCAATGCAGTTTGAGGAACAGAATTCAAAACATCGATCACCCTTTGTGTGCAGAAATGTTTATTAACATCTCTCCTGAATGGTCTGGCCCTAACTCTCAGACTGTGTCCCCAGTTCTAAAATCTGTAACTGGTGGAAGTCATTTATCTTTATCTATCCTGTCTTTCCCTGCTAATATCTTGAAGATTTCGATCAGATCACCCCATCCCTTCTGAATTTGAGAGAAAACAGAGCTGGGACATAAAGGCTGTTTTGGACTCACTCTCCACCCAATTGATGTTAAACATTAAACACTGAACAATTAAAGCTCAGTTTCTATGTGATAACCAGTCAAATTGTTTAAAATGATACCAGGTACCTTGGCTAACGTATTATTACTAATGGTCATTTGTGTAACCTGAATCTGTGCGTTCCCACCTCCCTCACCTCCATCAACAGAAAGATCTAATGTTACCTGTCTTTATTTCCTTCAGCATTCGTCTCCATACTGTGTATTGCACAGGCCCACTGAACTCTCCCAGGGCCAGAGAAACAGAAAGTGTTTTGGGACCTTGATATTCGACTCTGGACCTGAGCAAAAATTGGAAATTAATTAATTTTCCAAGCGCAGTTATTAAACACATCAACCGTGTGCATTTCAAACTGTGTACAGCAAAATGCAGGCTGGCTCCTAATGTTGGAATCTTCCCCAGTTTTAATCTGTGCAGAAGTGAAAGCATAGAGTAGCAGGGAATATGTAATTGGTGGCCCGTGTGCTCCCCTATGCTCCCTTTTGTGTTTAAAGCATTTGGCAATCCTCACGGCACTCAAAAGCACAATATTCAGGAAGACTTCTTGGTGAGCAGGTAAGAAGCCACATATTGGCCAAAGTAAAGGTAAAAGGCCAGCTGTCACTTTGGATGTGATACTAGGAATACCGTGGCTCAGTGGCTAGCACCGCTGCCTTACAGCACCAGGGACCTGGGTTCAATCCCACCCTCTCTGTGTGGGTTTCCTCTGGGCACTGCTGTTTCCTCCTGCAGCCCAAAGGTGTACAGGTTAGGTGGATTGACTGTGGAAAATGCAGACTGCAGGGATAGATAGGGTAGGGGGTTGGGTCTGGGTGGGATGCTCTCTGGAGGGTCAGTATAGGCTGAACGGCCTGCTTCCACACTGTAGGGATTCAATCAATCAAGTCCCAAACCGGCTCTTGAATTCCCGAGGCAACGTCTGGAGCATCACCTTGCACTGGCTGGGCTCCCTCGGAGCGCAGAGCAAGCCTTCAGCGTCACATCACAGTGGGGCTGAAAGAGTCCACTTCTTGCCACTTCATTGCAGAGTTATTACTGGATGTCTACACTCCCCCCCGCTTCCAAAAGGGGTGGCCCTTCCCTATGCTCCACACCACCAGCCAAGCTGCCACAGAGACCGCACGTGTGATTTCACAGCCCGTCCTACTCACCCGTTCCAAACTGCTGGAGCAACAGCAACTTGTATTTACGCAGCACCTTCATTTCATGTGGCGTTCCACTACAGTGATTATCACACATTTGACAGCCGTCCACATGAGGAAACATTATATCAAGAGACCAAAGAATCATAGGTTAGAGGGAGCACTTTGAGCGAGGTGGACGGGTTTCGAGTGGAAATTTCAGCATCTGAAAGCAGAGCTGTCAACAGTGCAACAGGATATAGGGAGTGGACAGACGCCAGCGCTAGTTCCCAGAGCTGGAAGTAGTTACAGAAGCCAGGAGGGGTGAGGCCATGGAAAGAAATACATGGCTAAGCAGTTTTTAAATCAGGATGTTGTTGAACTTTTCTGTGGGTCTGGAGTCACATGGAGGCCAGACCAGGTAAGGATGGCAGATTTCCTTTGCATGAACCAAATAGGTTTTTAAACAACACTTGACCGTGGTGTTATGGCCACATCACTGAGACTAGCTTACAATTCCACGTTGGTTAACTGAATTTAAACTCTGCATGCTGCTATGGTGAGATTTGAACCAATATTCCCTCAGAGCATTCGCCTTACAAGTACTAACCCAGTGACATTACCATTGTACCACCATCCCTACAGGGGATATGCGTGGACAGAACTTAAGGTTATGAAGAAAAACCTGACGTCAAGCCACCAAAGATGTTTAATCAGGGGGATACTAGACTTGGTCAAAGATGATAATGATTTTACAGAGCATCTTATAGGGTGGAAGAAAGGTTGACAGGGAAGCAGTTTTGTTGCAAATTTGAAAGATTAGTGTCCAGGTGCCCAGGGGACTGACAGATTGTGCATGGGGCCAGAATTAGAACAGCACAAAGATCTGAGGCAGTGGTAGGGTTGGAGAAGGTCTTAGAGATAGAAAGGGGTGATGCATTGAGGCTCATCCATTGGTTAAGGATACAGCAAAATATTTCGTACCATTTGACATTGGACCTCATATCCTAGAATGAAAACAGAAGCTCAAATCAGAAAAACACTTTCACAGAGGAGATGAGTGTAAACAGAGACAGGCATTCACACAAATACAGACACAAATGTACACTCACATGGACAAACACACACAGACTCACACAAACAAATACACACACACAGACACACTAATACATGCACAAACTCAAAAAATGCACTCATACCCACAAACAAATGCACACACACTCCCAGAAACAGACACAAATAAATATGCACAAACACTCAAAAAAGCATATACCATGCAGGCATGTGCGCGCGCACACACACACACACAAAGATGTGCAGAATTAAAATCATGTACCAGCTGGAGATATGAATTAAAAAAACTGAAAATGCTCAGCAGGTCTGCCAGGTCTTTGGACAGAATCAGAACTATTATTTTAGATCTGTTACCAGAAGTAATTATTTCTGGTGTCAAGGCATCAGTGTGAAACATTACATCATTTTCTCCTTCTATATAAATTGTGACTTGTCAGGAACTAATTTTCAGTAATTTGTCTAATCTGCTGTCTTTGTTCTGAAACATCTGTAAATATTAATGGAAAGCCAATGAGCAGCTAACCTCAAGTCCCATTGGGAGTTATTCTGACTTTGTGCAATATTTGTGTTTGCAAAACAACTTACGCAATAGATGGCACAGGCCTGTATAAAGGCTGGCTGCCCTGATATACTATTGCTCCCAAAGCACTTATGCCTCTGTGTTTAAATACACTCTGAGATGACAGCCATGGCCTAGTGGATAGCACTTTGTCCTCTGAGTCATTAGGCTATGAGCTTGAAGTGAACACCATTACTTTGAACGGAAAGTTCAGGCGGATCCGGCGGCAGCATTATGAGCAGGAGAGGATTTCTCCAACGTCTGGTTTAATCCTCAGCCTAAATCAGTAGAAAACAAATTATTGCTTAACAAAGGAGAAAGCATTGCTGAAGCTTTTCCTCTCGAGCTTATCAGGGACAGATACAAGGTTACCTAATTTCCAATAATCACAGTAAATTTTCACTGCAGGAGGAAAGGGTGGGGATTGATTAGCGAGGCGTAATTGTTTCAACTTAGACAGCCTTGTGTTTGTCCGGATCTGTCAATGCAGGGTTGGGGGGTGGGGGGGCGCAAAACCTTTGGCAACATGGCTCCTTGAGTAATATCCTTTATTTTTCTAGATGGCAGCAGAGTAGCAGCACAACTTACGGGTTCCCCACCTCCGGAGCTGGTCTATTTCTTTTTGCTATCCTTTTGGTTTGATGTTTCCATTTATTACGGGACCGAAACTTCTTTTAACGACTTGGGTGGAAGACACCTTCTCCCAGGCCAAGATCCAGGCCCAGTGACACAGTGGCTTCCAATGGCCTGGAATTGCGGTACGGGCTTGGTGGAGACGGTCTTGTCCAGGAGGGGTGGTCTCAGACTGGACTGGCATTCTTGTCCCTGCTTGGGCACCTTGCTCCCTCCCCATCATGAAGGTCTTCTTTGGTGCTACTGGGTATTCCAACAGCTTAGCATTGAGGTCTAGCCCCGGCATGGCAATCTCATCTCGGCATGGCAGGGCTGTCTTGGCCCGGCCCTGCGTGGCAACTCGGCCCGGTTTTCCAGCTGAACCCAGGAGCTGTTAAATGAACCCAACAAACTTTGACTTCCTTTTCCTTCTTACTTAAGACTTCTGTCGTTAGTGTAGGTGCCGTGGTACGGCAACTTTTCAAACCATTCCCTTTTTATTTTGTGAAGATATGCATGACCATAAATAGCTATTCTATTCTATCCAAGCGAAAGTAAATTAGTGCATGCGCTGGAATTCCGAACTCAACACCTCTGTTCACTCCGCAAGACTGAACCCAGGCTTCCAGTCACCTGACATTTTAATTCTCGAGCTTGCTCCTGCTCTTAGTCCTCAGTGTCCCAATGAAGTTAGATGTAAACTCGAGGATGTCATCATTCCAGGAAGTCCTTTCCAGCCTTCTGGAATCAACTTTGAGGTCAACAGTTTCATCATCAGATATAGGAGCAGAATTAGCCCATTCAGCCCATAAAGTCTGCTTCAACATTCGGTCATGATTGATATGTTTCTCAAAACCCTTCTCCCATTTCCCATCTTTCCACT
Organism: Stegostoma tigrinum; assembly: GCF_030684315.1. Taxonomy (NCBI): domain Eukaryota; kingdom Metazoa; phylum Chordata; class Chondrichthyes; order Orectolobiformes; family Stegostomatidae; genus Stegostoma; species Stegostoma tigrinum. Next base: position 17,002,188 of record NC_081387.1, on the reverse strand, counting down.
GTTTCTGTTCTGGGTTGCCGGCTTACCATTTTGAACAATCCTGGTGGTAGTGTCTGCTGACATCTGCCACTGCGGGCTAACCGGACACGTGTGCTGATCCTGAAATACGCCTGCTTTCAATTCTAGATCCACTATCTCACATAGAATTTTGCTGACGTCACATTCTTACAGAAGAGTCACAATACAGAACCGGGGTTCAGCAAAGGGGGGGCATGAGCGAATGGGGCTAATGGAAGGGGTGTGGAACAAGGGCAGGTTGGATTTGAGGGGTATGGCAAGAACTGCTTGCAGCACATCCCCCCAACCACACCACTGGGGCACATCCTCCATTCCAAACCTCCACACTCATCCAAAAATCAGGGGCTATAACACCTTATTCCTCCCCCATCCTCCCGTTATCACCCCTTCCGGCCCTGTCCCACTTGCCCTTGTGCTATTTGATTTCTCATGTCTTCCACCCCATCACCGACTTCATTTTGCCTTCATCTATCATTCCCGCTCTAAAAAACCATTCCCACCCACCCAGCAATAGGGAGCCTCTGACCCTGCCCCACCCTCCCCACCCCCACCCCCCCCCCCCGCCCAGGCACCTCCCCCATGCGGGCACTCTCTCCCAAGTTACAACAATTAAGACACTTGGACAAGTACATGAATAGGAGAGGTTTGGAATGATAATGGGCCAGGAGCTGGCAGGTGGGACTAGTTTAGTTTGGGATTATATTCAGCATGGACTGGTTGGGCTGAAGGGTATGTTTTTGTGCTGTATGACTCTATGAATGCAGTTCATAGAACATAGAACATAGAACATAGAACAGTACAGCACAGAATAGGCCCTTCAGCCCACAATGTTGTGCCGACCATTGATCCTCATGTATGCACCCTCAAATTTCTGTGACCATATGCATGTCCAGCAGTCTCTTAAATGACCCCAATGACCTTGCTTCCACAACTGCTGCTGGCAATGCATTCCATGCTCTCACAACTCTCTGTGTAAAGAACCCGCCTCTGATATCCCCTCTATACTTTCCTCCAATCAGCTTAAAACTATGACCCCTCATGCCAGCCATTTCTGCCCTGGGAAATAGTCTCTGGCTATCAACTCTATCTATGCCTCTCATTATCTTGTATACCTCAGTTAGGTCCCCTCTCCTCCTCCTTTTCTCCAATGAAAAGAGACCGAGCTCAGTCAACCTCTCTTCATAAGATAAGCCCTCCAGTCCAGGCAGCATCCTGGTAAACCTCCTCTGAACCCTCTCCAAAGCATCCACATCTTTCCTATAATAGGGCGACCAGAACTGGATGCAGTATTCCAAGTGCGGTCTAACCAAAGTTTTATAGAGCTGCAACAAGATCTCACGACTCTTAAACTCAATCCCCCTGTTAATGAAAGCCAAAACACCATATGCTTTCTTAACAACTCTGTCCACTTGGGTGGCCATTTTAAGGGATCTATGTATCTGCACACCAAAGATCCCTCTGTTCCTCCACACTGCCAAGAATCCTATCCTTAATCCTGTACTCAGCTTTCAAATTCGACCTTCCAAAATGCATCACCTCGCATTTATCCAGGTTGAACTCCATCTGCCACCTCTCAGCCCATCTCTGCATCCTGTCAATGTCCCGCTGCAGCCTACAACAGCCCTCTATACTGTCAACGACACCTCCGACCTTTGTGTCGTCTGCAAACTTGCTGACCCATCCTTCAATCCCCTCATCCAAGTCATTAGTAAAAATTACAAACAGTTGAGGCCCAAGGACAGAGCCCCGTGGAACCCCACTCGCCACTGACTTCCAGGCAGAATATTTTCCTTCTACTACCACTCGCTGTCTTCTGTTGGCCAGCCAATTCTGTATCCAGGCAGCTAAGTTCCCCTGTATCCCATTCTTCCTGACCTTCTGAATGAGCCTACCATGGGGAACCTTATCAAATGCCAAGTTCACTTGAAAGGTAATGCCTCTCAAGGACTTTCAGTGAAGCATCAAACAAGATTGCAGACTCAATTCTCTCAGTCAGGGGTAAGAGCACGAACCAGCGAGTTTCGCTGGAATCAGGTTAACAGCGGGTTTAATTATCAGACTGTGCAATTTGTTTGCTAGAACAAAGCACTTGAGAGGTGCAATTAGCAGGTTATTTGCAATGTAGGCCTGGAACTACATGTGGAAAGAGAAAGAGAGTTAATGTTTTGGGCCCAGTGATCCGCCTCACCAGAACCGGTCACAATTTTCAAAACTTTAACTCTGCTTCCTCTCCAAAGATCCTGCAGACCTGCTGAATTTCTCCAGCAAGTTCTGTTTTTGTATCAGACCTCCAGCATCTGCAGTTCTTTGTCTTATTTACAATGCAGGGAAGTGAATACCTGCAGCAGTTCAGCCTCCTGCAAAGCCAGCAAGCTTTCAACTTTGCTTATTGTTTGATTAATAGCAGCCAAGTCTGTTGAAATCTTTATCATATTATCCTCTATTTCTCGTGACACGACCGTCTGCTTTTCTTCAAGTCTTGCTATCAGGGCTGCCTCTTCGCTCCTGAGAAACTGCTTCAATTCCGCAAACTCTGAGATGATATTCTCCCGGAGATCTTCAACATATTTCTGGGGAAGATAAACAGCCTCCCATCATGATCAGATAGTATTAGGTGTCTTCAACTACACAGGATTTGCAGCACTGAGGGAGGTTTCTCCCCCTTATTTATGAACATATCCAACTTAACATATTTTATATCTTTCTCCGTCACGTGTTTAACCAGCTTCCCCTTAAATGCACATACACTGTTCAGCTCCACC